>NC_090786.1:12952500-13000000 GCF_040054535.1 Antennarius striatus | reverse complement strand
AAATATAGAAAGAAAAGGAAGAAGTTTCACAATAATTGAAGTTCATGAATGCTTACCAGCTTTATTGGCTCATGAAAAGACCACATTACCATTCACTGTATTGTTTAAGCCTCATTCAGAGCAAATCAGGCGATTGGAGCAATGTAGGCGGACACAAATGGGAGAGAATCATCATCGGGTCCATAAAACTCTGCCTGGATATCAGCCGTTTTTTGGCTCCTGTATTGGGAGCAACAACTCTTGCAGTGAGGTTTTCATCGGATTCAGCATATTTGCCCAGTATTTCTCTTGTCCTGGTGCAGTCTCTAGTCTAAACACTTCTCAGCAACATAACAGAAACTCTGAGCAGTTTGGACAACCCAATGTCTAGTTTGGCCTGTATCTGACCACCTTATTGAACCTAGTGTGTTTTTATGTCAGCAGTTAGATCCCCAGCTCCAAATGTGACCGTTGCTGTAACACACAGGACAGCCTTTCAGATCTCAGGGGATCTGAAAGATGCAGAATTGGCTCGATAAAACATCTTGAGGTTTAACTTCGCTTAGTGACTATTATATTTGTCAGGATGGGGAAATCACCTCCAAAACTTCAGCAGTGTATTTAACTCTGTTGTATTGAGCTGAAATTAGCATGGCTAATACCTCTGCTAGGCCAGCGTTAAGCACATAAACACTTCAATGTGGTTGTGAGGTGAATTCGAATGGGTGAGAGCTTCATTTAACTTTCAGCTTTGCTATGTTTTTGCTAGATTGCATTTGAAAATGCCAACTAAAAAATCAGCTGAACACTGTGTCTGAAGCAGAAAACAAGCCAAAAGACTACCTGTCCATAACCACCATTAGGTTTACAACCTGACGTTGTAGCTCAGCTTTGACCTACTGCATCTGCTGCAGCTGCAGTCTTTTAATTGCTGTATAATATTACAAGGGTAATATTCTTCATTTAATGAATGTAATTTCTAATTTAATGACCCTTGGCTACATTCTGTTCTGAAGAAGCAGATTTTGTCAAGTGCCTTGGGTTGTTCATAAAAATGAACACTGAGTTGTATCTGTCCTTAATTTCTAAGATTAATTGATAACTGACAGGTGTGTGTGTGTGTGTGTGTGTGCGCGCGCACACACAAACACTCGCACACACACACACACACATAAGCATGCGTGTGTTTGTGTAAGCAAGAGTGAGCGAATGTGTTTATGTTTTCGTGTTTGGATGTGGGCTCATGAAAAACATGTATCTTTGCTCATGTGTGGGTGGAAATAACTCCAAAAGCTGAAAATAAGAGGAGTGATTGATTCCTGTACGTCTTGTTCTTGGAGCAACACAAATCTCTACTGCTGAAAGGCACCAAAAGGTAAACGTAGAGCTGGCTAACTTTAAGTTGGACGTCTATGTATGTTCATGACGCTTATTTTGCGTTCAGGTCTTTCTCACCAGCCTCAGAGGAGCTGTTTGAACCACAGTGTGGGAGATAAAGTAATGATCATTATTACTTCAGTGATACTGCAGCCTTATGTCCTGCTGTACGCAGATGATGATGATGTCCCCATGGAAATACACCAACACGAATGTCCTCTTTCTTTTTCTCATTATGTCACATTCTTTTTCTCTTGCATGGAGAGAAAAGACTCTCCAAGGTTCAGTTAAGCCTTATTAAGGTTTATTTTTCTTCTTTACTTGACACCAGTGACTTTAGTCTGACCCAAAGCAGCAGGGAACCTTTCTCAGTTTAATGAGGAACCAGGGTGTGGCTGATTGTCACATCTGTTTCTACTAGAAATTAACCACACTGGTTTTGGCTCATTTTATTCAAGGGGAGAAGGGTCTTTTAATGCAAATGGAGACCATACTTAACCAGATGGGGACAGTATTTGGAGTGACAGATACAGTGTTTCCTTATGTTCAGACATCATGGGGTTGTCCTCATGCACCCTGCATGGTGAAATTAAATTAGTGTCATTGTTTCACCTTGAAAGCTTATTTGCTGTCCAAGTGTTTTTGCAGAAGGAGCTATTAGAGTGGCCATTAATTAATGTCACTGTGAATTAACGTCGAAGGTTCTCAGACCTGGCTTCTCTCCAAAAACAAGAGCACATTCAAGCCAAATGAAATAATTCATAGGTTTATTAGAGGCCTGTAATAGCTGCAGAAACAAGTTTTTTTTTGATGTCAAGATGACAAAATGATTTCTGTCAACTCAGATTGTTATGCAATTTTCCACAACATAATGACCGTGACTTTTAAAACAAATATTCTATCTTCGTGATGAAATATGTAAAACATGTTTTTTTCTGACAATAATAAATATCCATCCATCCATCCATCTTCCACCACTTATCCAGAATCGGGTCGCGGGGGCAGCAGCTTCAACAGGGAGCCCCAAACTTCCCTTTCCCCGGCTACATCCACCATCTCTGACTGGGGGATCCGAAAGTGTTCCCAGGCCAGTGTAGAGATGTAATCCCTCCAACTGGTCCTGGGGCTCCCCTGAGGTCTCCTCCCAGCTGGATGTGCCAGAAACACCTCCTTAGGGAGGCGCCCCGGAGGCATTCGCACCAGATGCCCAAACCACCTCAACTGACTCCTTTCCACGCGAAGGAGCAGCGGCTCTACTCTGAGCCCCTTGCGAACAGCAGTGTTTCTCACCTTATCTCTAAGGAAGACACCGGCTATCCGCCTGAGAAAGCCCATTTCAGCCGCTTGTATCCGCGATCTCGTTCTTTCGGTCATGACCCATCGCTCATGACCATAGGTGAGGGTAGGAACGCAGATTGAACGGTAGATGGAAAGCTTTGCCTCTCGGCTTAGCTCCCTCTTTGTGACAACAGTGCGGTAAAGCGACTGCAATACCGCTCCTGCGATATGCTCCTCATCCCCCACTCGGAGAAGGCAGTCCACTGGTTTCCTGCTGAGGACCATGGCCTCAGATTTGGATGTGCTAACCCTCATCCCTGCCGCTTCACACTCGGCTGCAAACTGGACCAGTGAGCGCTGCAGGTCACAGGCCGATGACGCAAACAGGACCACATCATCTGCAAAAAGTAGCGATGCAATCCTCAGGCCACCAAACTGTAACCCCTCCTCACCGCGACTATGCCTCGATATCCTGTCCATGAAAATCAAGAACAGGATTGGTGATAAAGCGCAGCCCTGGCGAAGGCCAAAAGCTACTCAGAACAAGTCCGACTTACTGCCGAGACCCCGAACGCAACTCTCACTTTAGGCGTACAGGGATTGGATGGCCCTGATGAGAGGCCCCCTCACCCCATACCCCCGCAGTACCTCCCACAGTTTATCCCTGGGGACCCAATCGTACGCCTTCTTCAAGTCTACAAAACACATGTAGACTTGATGGGCATACTCCTAAGCCCCCTCTAGGATCCCTGCGAGAGTAAAGAGCTGGTCTGTTGTTCCACGACCAAGACGGAACCCACATTGTTCCTCCTCAATCTGAGATTCGACAATCGGCTGGACCCTCCTTTCCAGCACCTTGGACTAAACTTTCCCAGGGAGGCTGAGGAGTGTGATGCCCCTGTAGTTGGCACACACCCTCTGGTCCCCCTTTTTAAAAAGAAGAACCACCACCCCAGTCTGCCACTCTTTCGGCACTGTCCCACACTTCCACGCAATGTCAAAGAAGCGTGTCATTCATGACAGCCCCTCAACACCCAGAGCCTTCAGCATTTCCAGGCGAATCTCATCAACACTCGGGGCTTTGCCACCTTGAAGTTGTTTAACTACCTCGGTGACTTCGCCCCGAGAGATTGACTAGAATCCCCTATCATCCTCCAGCTCTGCCTCTGCAACAGAGGACAGGTCAGTTGGGGTGGTTGGATTCAGGAGTTCCTCAAAGTGTTCCTTCCACCGACTGATAACCTCCTCAGTCGAGGTCAACAGTGTCCCATCCTTGCTGTATACAGCTTGGATGTTCCCCCGTTTCCCCCTCCTGAGGTGTCGGACAGTCCTCCAGAACAACTTTGGTGCCGTCCGATAGTCCTTCTCCATGGCCTCTCCGAACTCCTCCCACACCCTCTGTTTTGCCTCCATCACAGCCGAGGCAGCAGTCCTTTTGGCCCATCGGTACCCTGCAACTGCTTCAGGAGTCCCCAGGGACAACATGCCCCTGAAGACCTCCCTCTTCAGTCGAACGGCATCCCTGACCACCGTGGTCCACCACGGTGTTTGAGGGTTACCGCCCCTTGAGGCACTCAAGACCTTGAGACCACAACTCGCAGCTGCAGCTTCAGCAATGGAAGCTTTGAACATTGACCATTCAGGTTCAATGCCCCCAGCCTCCACAGGGAGGCTGGGGGAGTAGTGCGAGAAGCTCCTTTGGAGGTGGGAGTTGAAGGCCTCGCGGACCGAGTCCTCCTCCAGATGTTCCCAGTTCACCCGCACTACTCGTTTGGGCTTACCAGGTCTATCCAAAGGTTTCCTCCACCAACGGACCCAAGTCACCACCAGGTGGTGATCAGTTGACAGCTCTGCCCCTCCCTTCACCCGAGTGTCCAAAACACATGGTCGAAGGTCAGATGATACGATCACAAGATCAATCATTGACCTCCGACCTAGGGTGCTCTGGTATCAGGTACACTCATGACCATCCTTGTGTTCGAACATGGTGTTAGTTATGAACAATCCGTGACTAGCACAGAAGTCCAACAACATAAGATCGCTTGGGTTTAGATCAGGGAGGCCATTCCTCCCAATCACGCCCCTCCAAGTGTTTCCATAATTGCTGACGTGTGCATTGAAGTCCCCCAAGAGAACAATGGAGTCCCCTGCAGGGATCCCGTCAAGGATCCCATTTAGGGACCCCAAGAAGGCCAAATACTCGGAACTGATATTTGGTGGGTATGCACAAATAACAGTCAGAGTTTTCCCTCCCACAGCCTAGGTGACCCTCAGCATTTAGGGAGGTGACCCTCTCATCCACCGGGGTAAACTCCAACACAGCGGCACTCAGCCGGGGGCTTGTGAGTATACCCACACCCACACTGCGCCTCATGCCTGACGCAACTCCAGGGCAAAACAAGGTCCAACCCCTATCCAGGAGTTTGGATCCAGAATCGAGGCTATTCGTGGAGGTAAGCCCCACCAGATCCAACTGGTAACGCTCCACCTCCAACGCAAGCTCCGGCTCCTTCCCCGCCAGTGAGGTGACATTCCACGTCCCCAACGCCAGCTTTTGCCGCCCGGGTCTGGTCCTTCGTGATCCTCTGTCGTCACTGCCACCCATATGGCAGCGCACACGACCCCATCGGTCTGCCCTGTGGGTGGTGGGTCCACAGGGGTGGGAAGAGTCCACGTTGCCTTTTCGGTCTGAGCCTGGCCGGGAAGAGTCCACGTTGCCTTTTCGGGCAGATCCGGCCACTAGGCGCACGCCGTTGGGCCCTCTGTCCAGGCCTGGCTCCAGACGTGGGCCCCGGGCTTCCTCTGGGTAGGGTTGCATTTTTCCCTTATCTGTTTTTCATGGGATCTTCTGGAACCATTCTTTGTCTGGCCCTTCACCCGAGACCTGTTTGCCTTGGGTGACCCTACCAGGAGTACAAGATTTCTAACAACATAGCACCCAGGATCCTTAGGACACACAAACCTCTCCACCACGATAAGGTGATGGTTCCTTGGAGAGGAATAATAAATATTCAGTCAGTAATCATCAGATTACCACCGCTATATCCGCCGCAGCGGGTCACAGGGAGCCGGAGCCTATCTCTGCGGCATATCTCACTGGCACGACGCCAGTGCACCGCGGAGCCCCACACAAAGACATACAACCATGCACACACACACTCATTCCTACGGGCAATTTGGACCGGCCAATCAACCCGAAGCGCATGCTTTTGGAGGTGGGAGGAAGCCGGAGAACCCGGAGAGAACCCACACAGACACGGGAGAGCATGCAAACTCCGCACAGAATGGGACTCGAATCCAGGTCCTCCGTGTTGTGAGGCGGGAATAATAAATATTGTTTTTAAAAATGATTTTCCATTTGCCTACATGCCATGAGGCTTTGTGCATCATTTAGTCAAATTTGAAGTAAAGTGACACATTTCAACTCCAAAAAATATTTTAAAACTTCATTTAACAAATTTTACATGCATGCAATACTTTGTTCAAATTATCCACTGATCTTGAGACGCCAAACCTTCAGGAAATCCATTTTCTTCTCTGAAGTAGCATTTTATTTTTACATGGTGTCCATACCAAAATGTAAGAACATCAAACTAATAAAATAGTCCTTGGAGCAGCTGGGCCTAGGTTTCCACTGATCTTTATCACCTTATTTAGCTTTTGGAACATGTCCAGAGGCACATTGGTGTGGACCGCAATTTTCACTAAATTCACATTACAGTAATGGAATAGATTTATATAATGCTTTCCCAGACACTGAAAGACACTTTTTACAGTGGGTCCATTATTCATTTACTCCTTGTTCATACACGGTGATGGTAAACTACATGTGTAGTCACAAGTGGTTTCGCTGGGGCAGATTGATGGACACATGACAGCCAATCTGCTCCAACAGCCTCTCTGACCACCACCGGAACAATCACGCACATTCACAAGGAGGGTAAAGTGTCTTGCCCAAGGACACAACAACAAATGACAAGCGAAGCGGGAATCAAACAGCCAATCCTCCAGTTATTGGCTCTACCAACTGAGTCACTGCCACCCGTATTCACTAAAGTCTCTAAACTCGTGTTAAGGTGAGCCGTAACATGAAACAACTTTGTTCTGATGTCTGTGTAGGTTCTCAGTTATCCAGGTCATTGTTAGTTTTAAGACACTTTCTTCAAGTAGAGTGGATTGATTTAAACAGCTCCTGATAACCTTGTTCTGATTTAAAGTAGACAAACTGACAGACTTTCTATCAGCATGGGTTGCTTATAGATGATGAGTTTGAGTGACCTTAACCTAAAAGCAAAGGACACATGATTAAGGGTCATGCGACAGGATAAAAAAGTACAGACCAACCTTCTCATGGACTACCAGCATCGGCCAGGCGACAATTGAGTGCTACTCCCAGCTGGATATTGACAGACTTTTCTATTCTCTCCAGGTTTATATTACTGCCAGCGTGTGAAGGCGTTTATTTCAACCTTTCAGTCAAGTGTTATTCACCAGTCAAGAATTCTTCACTCTCTATTCTGCACTGTGTCTGCATTATGTCTTTGTACCGGAGGTAAAGAATGCCGTCTGTCTTTACCCATCAACTGAAGTTACTGTATGAAGAAAAACACTTAATGTCAAACTACCTAAAAGCATGTGTGGGCATTTGTGGAGTAGAAGTAAGAGCCTTAATCAGAAATTCTCTGAAAATAATGAACACAGTTGTTATTAAATGCTTTAAGTGTTGGAGATGATAGGGAAAATTAAAGTTATAAAATGAAAACAAATTTTTAAATTAACTTTTTTAAATTTATTGCTTGATCTATCATTCTGAATAAACAGTACAGTACATGGTATCCATGGTTCATTATAATAAATGTCACTTCTTCAGTAACTGACAAACACACAAGAACCAAACATTTGCATTTTACCCAGTACATTAAATTTTGAACAACTGTCTTATTTTGTAAAATACGCGCATCAGACGATTGCTGTTTAGAAGTGGATCTGGCAAACTCTCCGTTAGGAGGAGAGTTTCTCTCTCACTCAGGTTTTGTGGTACTAGTCCACTTCTAAAATCAGACAGGTCGAAAAGGCTAATTTTGCAAGAAACATGTAGCAAAAGCTACCTGATTTTAGGGAGGTTTATGGAAAGCATTAATATTTTAGATAAATGTAAATCAGGAGTTGTCTTTCATTAGAGTACTTTGAATTATTTAAGTCTCCTCCTGATATCTTGTCTCCTATGTGCACTGAGTTTATGCTGACGTACTGGAGTCTGGCTTCCTTCAATCTGGGGAAACACTCCAGTAACCTTGGGAAATAATTAGATTATTTTTCAGTGTATGCCAAAGAATGTGAAATGCAATAATTTGATTCAACTCAAGTTTACCACCATTATATTTTCACAGGTCAATCAGAATAGAATAAATACTCCCACACAAACATTGACACATATACTAGAATGGACACCTTTCACTAGGAAAAATAAAAAATGTACTTAGGTGACAAAAATAATATGTTTTTTCTGTTTTTGGGCATGTCCAGGAAATGGTTTAATATTTGTCCCCTAGCTTGCTTAATGCTTGAAAAACATGTACTTCTCTCTGAGGTCACTGCCTTTGCCTTTCAGCTTGCTGAGGCAGACTGAGGCTGCCTCTACGGAGAGCTGGGTTAGCTCCTGGCTGCTATTAGAGTTCAGTGTTCCAGCAAGCACACATAGAGAATGGACAGAGAATAATATATGGAGGACTTCCCAGCCGCAGGTTAAAATGCTGCACTGAGGGAGAGGGTTTGGGAATACCTCTGTAGGTTTGATGCGTGTAGGTGGATCAGGGACTTCTGTGATTCATTTTCTCGTAGTGTTTTTATAAATTTTCTTTTTCAAATCATTTGCTTAATTATTTCATTCATATTTTATTTTAGTTTGACCAATGCATTTTTAAATCTGCATCATTGTTACTGCAAATAGGTTTCATTTTGTAATTACTGTAGTTTTACTGCAGTAGCTACTGTATTTTTTGATGATCAATTGGTAGATCAGTATGGATGGTTGTCACATCTGCCCTTTCAATCCTAGTTCGTCCTGTTCTCAGTGAATCATCAGCAAAGTTTCCACAATATTCATTTATCATTTCCATTATTGAAATGCCTGGGGTAATTATGAATGTAATTTGCTGTCATTAAATCCCTGTGGATGTTTCTTACCTCACAATAAACACAGATGGAACTGTGATATTGTACCTATTTTACCTTATGTTGTACAAGTGTTTATTTGAGAGTCAGTTGTGGATTGTGGACTTGGTTCACCTTCAATGCTGATGCCAAGTACATTCCGTTGATTTGCTAAGAATAGGGCAAGAAGGGAAGCCAAAAGCAGCCCACAGAAGGTAGGTTTAAAGGGCCTGAGGGCAGGTTGAGCAACGGAATGCTACAGGGCGAGGATGGTTCCAGAAGCTGGAGAACTGGAGTGAAGCTATTGAAGAAGGTGGTGGCAGGGTGAATGTATCTGGTGCAGGAAATACTGAGGCACAAAGGAAAATACTTAGAAAACTGGATCCAAATTACAAAAGCAAAAACTCCCAAAAAAAAATTGACCTGAGTCATTACAAATACGACTGTGGATGATGGAATGATCTGGCAAAGACTGGGAGGAGAGATGGACATTCCTACTTTAAGATGTATTTTTTGGTTATTTATTATAATACTGTATGAATATCAATCTGCGCCTGGACTAAGTCCAGTACCATACTTTGTGAATAATATCAAAATGTTGTTTTTTCTAAAAAGAAAAAAGAAAAGTTTTTTATTTATTTCCTTACTTACACACTTTGGATAGTTAGAATTAACATAAAAGCAAGACAGAAACACATTTATAAGTGAACTATCAGACATTTAGTGACCACTCAGTATTAAAGCACTGATATGTGAACAAACTAACAATTATGCATATTTATTTTTAAAAATATGGATTTCACTGTAAACTGTCAAAAGTACCTGACATTTCCCAGCAGCTTAACAACTGCTTTGGTCTTCCTGCAAAGAGGAATGTTATCCCAGCCTCAGCTTGTAAAGCACCTCCCAGTGACATTAAGCTTATTTGCCAGATCCACTTCTAAACAGCAATCGTCTGATGCGCTTGATTTCCCTCAGCCAAGTCCTTCATCTCAGCGCTAAAAATACTTCCTCCCCTCTTCTCAAAACAGCAGCAGAAAAGTTCCTGGGAGACCGAAGGAAATTTCTTTTACAAACTACTCACCGGGATGCTTTTACACAGCGGCAACGCCAACATCTTTAGAAATATCTGTTAGTGTAGGTGTTTTTAAGTGGCTGGTGAACAAGCTGTGGTCGCAGTAATTACGTCTGCCACTCACTCTCTAAATGAGATACAACAGCAAAGAATGGTCATTTTTGCTGTTAGTGTCTGCAGGATTCATCCGATTGTTTTAAAATCAATGCAATAGTCGCTGAAGTTTTTCAGACGCTGTGATGATTAACACATTTATGGCTCAGCAAGTGTAATTACTATTTTATGTCTTATTTAAGTATTATTTTATCCTCGCCAAGCCTTCCTCCGTCTCTTGTGGACAATCTTTTTTGCTGCTTCAAGTGCTTGAAAAATTTTCCTTGGAGAGGCTTTCAACAAAAACAAACTGAAATGCACTTATTCTCTTCAGAATTTGTTGCTAAATTGGCCAATTAGGGCCACCTTTTAGCTTCAGATGGCTTTGTAAACGTGGCCCCTATTCATGATTATTTCATGTACTCTTATTTGGACTCATGAATTATGCAGTGGATGTCATAAGTCTGAAAGTTTTGCTCTGTGAACGGCCCTGTGTGTGTGTGTGTAAGAGAGAGAGAGTAAATGGGTTTAGGGGATTTTATGTGGAGGCTGCATGACAAGAGTGAGACAGTGAAGGGACTGATTTGAGAAAATATCCTTACAGATATTGAAGATGGGGGACTGAAGACAGCACAAGTCACTTGAGCCTCTTGGGTACGTTTCTATACTGCAAAGACAAACAAGAGCACAAAAGGCACTGCACAAGTCAGCGAAGGCAATAGAAGTGTGTGTGTGTGTGTGTGTGTGTGTGTGTGTGTGTGTGTGTGTGTGTGTGTGTGTCTTCAATAATGCAACAACTCACTCCTCTTGCCTCTTTTGTGTTTCAGAGATTAGGCAAAGTTCCAGGGAGTGCAGTCACGAACACACACTGTATTCTGTGGTCACATGCATGAAGGGAGATCCCCAACAAACACACACATGCGCGCACGCACGCACACACACACACACACACACACACACACACACACACACACACACATGAATGGCTGTAGTTGCTCATAAAACTTGAAATCAGTTGTGTAAGTCACGGAACAGAGGGTGAGGCAGACCAGATGTAACCAGATAGAAATAAAACAAAAATCGACCTGCATAAATTGGTCTACATCATAAATCAATGCGTATTGACAGGGATTATTGATTGCTTAGTAGCCACCATTCCACAAGGTCCTATAACTTATTTTTCAGTGTCTCTTCTTATTTATTGATTCTGGGGGGTCACCGATGAGTCACGGTTCATTCATTTCTATTTCCTGTTTCGTTTAGTCTCTCACCGATCCTTTCCCTGCTCCTCCTACATCCTCCTGCCCTTGTAATTTCTGACCCCACCTTGTTTTTACCTGCATCCTGTTGTAAACTCTTTCTACAGTACTGTATTTAGTCTGTTTCCCCATTTTCTGTGCTGGTTCTTGAATCATCTCTCTGTCTCTTATGAAACAGAGCAGCAATGGATAAGCTCAGGTAGTGTTTTTGGTGCTTGAGTAAATCTGCACTCAGTAGTTTCATTCCACCACTGCTTATAGCTTAATATAGGTGAACCCATCCATCCTTCCATTTGGCTGTCTGTCTGTTGGATAATGTGAAAAAGTTGTGGGAGGAAAAGCTGTGGGCTCTCATTGACTCATCTTGCTCAAGGAATACTTGGCTGTGTGTGTGTGTGTGTGTGTGTGTGTGTGTGTGTGTGTGTGTGTGTGTGTGTTTCTAAAGCAGCGTTGAATCCTATGTGACATCCATGTTAATTCCCATGTGTCCTGATGGAAACCAAACATATGGTGACATGCACATACATTAGGAGTCGTGCCAACAGTTTTTCTTCTCTAGTAATGGACTGCATTAAGTCTTCTTGATGGACCCAGAGGCTACAGAGACTCTGGATGGATTCATTTCTTTGTGTTGACCATCCAGACACACTCAGGTTCACAATATTACAGCGCAGAACAAACCAAGTCAGAGCTCTCCATCTGGTTTATTGCTGTCACGGTTCGGCGTGGCAGTGCTGATGTGTGGCAGGAGGAGGGGTCAGGCTTTTGGGTGGAGCCACGGCTCCACGCCTGTGGGTCCTCTCCAACCCTGATACTCATCCACACACCAGTAACTGATTTTCACACTTGAACTTCATTTGGGTTATTGTCATGAGGCTTTTTGAGCCAGGGTTTTTGTTACAACCTGTTGCTGGTTCGTTTCTGAAGATTGGTTCCTGTAAGTCTGTTCTGTTTTTCCTGCCTTGTTCTGCATTTGGGTCCATACCCCTCCTGGCGTGGCAATTGCTGCTGTTGGAGGAATTGCTAGTAAGAACATTTAGATGATTTCATTTGAATTGAAGGTTTAAATGCTCGTTTATGTGTTCAGAAACTTTCAAAGGCTCCAAAACCAATTTAAACTCCATTATATTATATTGAAACTGCGCTCCCTCTGCTGTAGACAGTTTTTCATTGACACTGAGGCACATTCAGGTTTTGATGACAATGTTATGTGGATGGTAAGCTGTAGTTGTGACAGGCAATGGGAATGGAATATTTCTGCCTATTTTAGTTTTTCGTTCAGTCTGCACCACTAAATATACTCATAAGGGTAACTCCTCTGACTAGGAATTGCCAGTGATGTAACTTGAGTGCAAATTAAATGGATTTGATTTCAAACATCTGCAGTGTATGCGACCTTAATGACATTCCTCTGAACAGAAAAGAGTGAGCATCCTGAGAACTACACTCCTGTGGGGCATTAAGTGAAAATTATGGATCCAATGTAACTTCTGGTGGAGAGGTGGTGCTTTGGGATGATCGCCGCAACTGAGAAGCTGCATGAAGGATATATGGTATATATGGTAGCACCCACAGTATTGAGCGACGATGGATGAAAGTCAACAATTTTTCCAAAAAATACCATTACATGAATAGAATTATCTCAAAAATAAGCGTTCACAGCTATCGCTTGAATGCTGGTATGTCATTGTTAGATATTCCAATGGGTGCATCTTCATTACAGACTTGAATCTTTATATTTTGAAACTTTTCTTACATTGAAAATTTTAGTGTTACATTTATATTTTTGGGCATGTGCACAGAAGCACTCTTTCTCAGGCCTTCCACTTCCTCCAGTGAATGACAAACTCTTATTTCAGTCCAATAAAGACTTCCTCAAACATTTAAAGCTGTTTTGCTAAACACCAAAGTTCACACACTCATATCAATCACCTAAACGCTGCAGGTTTTTATAAACATTTATGCATATTTTCCTGAGAATTAAATGGTGGGAAAAGTTCAATTCCAAGCTAAAGAAAGTGGGGGTCAAAAATCCTGGAAATATTGGGAGGTGTCATCCTGCCAATGAGTTCATTGACTGGCAAACATTCAAACATTCAAAGATGTACTGTAACTCCATTTGCAGGAGGTAATAACAGCTAATGTATTGACAAACTATCAGGCCTGTCGAGCTACCACACAGTGAATTTTGAATTTGAAGTGATTACAGATCACACACTCTATTACAAGTTTAAGGCAGTTTGAATTTTGAGACAGCACTGACATTCATCTACAATAGTTTTATCCAGAAGACAATTAGCTTTGTCTGAATCTGACTCCAATCACTTCCTCCATCACTTTTTAATTTGGCCCAAAGAAGTCCACTATGACTAATTGCTGCTCATTGATCTCCAAGCAGACATAATGGTAGGATTGGCAGGACAAAGAAGTGGTTGTTCTGCAAATGCCTCATTTTAGTATGAATTAATCATCCAGACATAACATATAAATGCATGCAACACAACTTGTATAATACTTTGTGAAGATCACCTTAATCTTTCTGCTCCTTTTCAGTCGGATGCTTATCGATTGTTAGGATCTTCCTTGAAAAGAAAAATCCTACCACGAGTTCCGCCTGTGATTGATCATCTAACCCAAGAGGACGCAGCTGCTGTGGGCGGACAGTGGGGAGTTAAGGTTTATGTTATTGGGAAAGTTCAAAATTAAATGCACTCACACATCCTGTTCATACACACACGTGTGATCAGTTTGAAGAATAGGTTCACATTGATCTGCCTGTTGATGAATGTGATGGAATCTCGCAGTGGGAAGTGGTCAATTATTCCTTCCCAGCTGTGCTCATTCTTCCCTAGAGGTTTTTCTATTGGTCAAACTGTGCATGAGGCGACATTGACTGAGAGAAACAGTTTTTATTACCTCGGTGGTTTAATTAGCCTTATCCATCACAGTATTTGTTTTTTTTTATACCTCTGCCTCCATGTTTCATTACAGTGAAAATAAAATCAAAAGACAAACTAAAGGTAAGCTGCATGCTATTGATGTAATTTTCTGTGCTATTGCAGGATCCTGAGGTTAAATTTGAAATCTAAGTGGGTGAATCTCACATCTTTGTGATTAAACTTGGTTTTGTGGCCCTGCATCAGCTTAACTGTAGGATTCCACCAAAACAAGCCCAGCTGATGGAGAGGAGTTTTGGAGGACAGACAAAGCAATCAGTGGTCAGACACCCAAGTGCAGCATTAGAGGGGGAGGGAGAAGAGAAAAGAGCAACGATACGGATAGCAAGAAGATGTTTAATTTGGCACCGTGTTCCATTGAGACACTTCATCTCCTTCAATCCTTGTGGTAGGCGAAAGCTGGGTGGCAGAAGGTGTGAGGCAGCTGACTTAACAGGGTGGAGAAACCACAAATCTCCCACAGTGGGCACTGGTGAGTATTTTTTCCTGTGGACTGAGTGACCATGTATAATCCTCTGCCCCCCAGGACTCTTGCATACTTCAGCTCTTTAACACCACATATTAGAAATCTATTTACTCTGTCACCACAACCCACAAACAAATTATCGACTCAGCAAAGTGGAAGGATGATCTAGTGGGCTGTGGTCGCGGCCCATCAGTCAGGACATTTATTTAACGGTGGTTTTATTGACAAGTCAATTAACAGCTAATAGCCCAGAATATTGTCCCCGGTGATTTGAAAGGCGACTTTACAGGGATGGATAAGACAGGATTGGATGATCGGTGGTTGTAAACCGGTGAACCTGTGAGTCAGTGGACTTTATTCTACTCTAGATGAGTCACCAAACTCCTGGAAATGTCATTGTTTAGTGTGAAAAGCAAAAGGTACATGGAGTGACTTGGCTTCGAAGAACTTGGTGGTTATGACTGAGGATATGAGAAAATAAATCTCCAAGAATATGGGGGACATGTCTAACTTTGGAAGCTAATTTCTTTCCCTTTTCACAAACACGTGGGAAGGACTTTTCATCCCCACCACCACAATCCACTCTCATTTGTGAATTGATGTCAGTCCCTTTGGTGTCGGACAAAAAAATTCAACATTTCAAAGAGGATGCAGAAAATCCTGTGATACATCGCTGAAACAGCAACCAGCAGTAAAATCACTTTCTGTCAGCACTGCTGACAGTGAAAGAGGATTTACTGGAATTAGCAATATTATAACATCTAAAACCAAAAAACAATAAGGCCTCCACATTGATGCTCATTTTTTTTCTATCAGACCCAGAAACACATGTAAACAAATGGGTATTTAGAAGATGATCAGCTGACCATACAGACAAGAAAATTCACCAGCAACTCCCGTCAAATTGGAGTTATTTTTAGACATATTAAACTTTCAGACTTTTATAATTCTTGGTTTATTTCATTATCCTCATACATCTTTGGAAGTTGACATCCATTTTTACTCCATTATATTTGTGTCACTTTTTACAAATGTACAAAGTGATTCAGTTTCCAACAGTTTCTTCCACTGATTGTTGTCTTATTTATACAGTTATGATTCTGATCAATATTCACATAATAAAATGTTTATAGAGTGTAACATACTGTTGAACTAGACTTGAATAAGAGTTGGATTGTCCACTCACTAATGGGGAATGTGAGCTGTGTTGTTGTAATAGTAATCCTGCTCAGTACGAGAGATATCGCAGGTTCAGAAATTTGGGAAAAGCATTACTGATTATCATTTTACTTGAAGTAATCAAAACTTAGTTTCATATGTATTATTTGATTCGACAAGACTTTGAAAGTCTGTCAGTTGTGCAGAAACAATAGCAGTCAGCAATCTGTCATATCAGCATCATACAGTCACGTCTCTTTACCGTCAGCTGACAGCTGTCAGCTGATGCATCAGCTCTGCCATTGGTGTGGCTTTGCCATGTCATAGTGTATCGTGATTGAGTATATTGAGTAGTAACAGTGTAACATGTACTGCCATCATAATTGCATGTACTGCAATTATAAGATATGCACTTGATTCATCATGGCTAAAACTTGCATTATAGAGAAAACACTGATCAGAGGCTGGTACTGTTTGTCATCTCTGACAGACTGCTAGAACTCAATGTACTCTCCTTTGTTTTGAGGGTGAACTCCTGACAGACCGTTTCCTGCATCTTTGAGTGATCTACAAAATTCAGTATGCATCATAGTCAGTCGCTGCCTCAGTTGAACAAGGGAGGTTTGCACTTCACCCAGAGACTACAAGATCGACATGAGTCACATAAAGGTCGAGATAAGCTTATCAATTTAGACAAGGAGAATCCAATACAACTGATTTGCAGTCCTAGAAACTCGTAGTAAGAAACACCACATAAATGACAAAGGTAAGTAAGTTATAAAGGTGACTGTGAAAAGTTTCAGGTTAAATTTGTCAGTAGAAGACATTAGAAAGCTATTGAAATATATAAAGATTGAACTTTGCCATCTTGGCAAGGGACTTTTTGGCAAGTGATCGTTTTGTTTTGTTTTTTATTTTATTATTTAACAATCCGGACATCTGCTTTGAAAACAGTGGCTGCAGTTTCCTTTACACCTGTGGCCTGCTGCTTTCAAAAGGGGCATCATTATAATCTGTGTTTGTTTCAGGCCTAATTACATATCAGAAATGTTTATCCATGAGCTCTTGGGATCAGAGGATACGGCAACATCCACCCATATGGTCGCCGGCCACAGTCAGTCTGTTTCCAGTGGGGCATGTGTCCACTTAGCATGGAAAAATGCAAATTTTTCTTGCCCTGTTTGATGTTACGTAACATTTCCTGTGAACTGATTTCACTGAAGTGCATGAATCATTTAGTATGTTTGTCAATATGTTTGGACTTTTATGCTCCGAGAGTCAGAGAGAGGAACGGACATTGAAATGAAAACAAGAAAATTGTACATTATTGTGTTCTAAAAAGGGATTAAACGTCTCGATCAAATGTGTCTTGTGTTTCCGCATGGGGGTCCATCACATGCATTCTTTTATTTTCTGAATTTTTATGAGCACAGCCTCCCTGCCAGCCTACACGGGGCGATCATTCATGCTGGACGTCATTGTGCAACACCTGATGGTGGACTCCTCTCTCCCAACGGGCATCGGTGGGGTTTATCCTCCTAGATGGAAATGCAGATGGACAGAAGCACAAACTGCTGCCTGTTATTACATAACCACACAATGTGGTGCACAAATGACTGAAAATACTTAGACCGTCTCAAAGAACATAGACAATTACGGCATGAAACACCGTATGGTCACATTAAAAACACACTTTCCTATCAGATGTTTGAATGTTGACACAAAATGTTGACCCAAAAGTCACTCAGTTATTTAATAATAAAAAAAACTCACATGTTAAGTGCAAACTTTTACCAGCACTACGTTCTGAGGATAACACATTTTCTTAAAGCAAACAAAATATATGAGAGATCCAGTTGAATTTAAACATTTTAACTGGAAATAATTTCATGTAAATGATTTTGGGGCTATGAACATTTGTGAGACATCCTCTGAATATATTATGCATGAAATGTGCAAAACCAGTAAGTGCTTATACCAACGAAATTCCTTCACATCCATAAATCCAGAAAGGAATATACAGAATGTGCGCTCGCGCGCGCGCACACACACACACACACACACACACACACACACACACACACACACACACACACACACACACACACACACACACACACACACACACGCATGCATGCACAGATTATACATATACTGTATTCAGAAACCACCCAGATTGTGGCCATGAATTCATTTATGAATATAAGCTGTTGGGTTAGCCAGAGTAATCACATCACTGAAGTTTATTTATTAAATGCATTTTAAAGAAAAATTAAAACTCCTTACAGACATCTACAAGCATCGCTATAATTCACGTCTTCATAAATGTGGGTAACATTGCTCTATATTCCCATCAGTTGCAGCCATTCTTTCTATACCTCTGAATAGAGCACTTAATATCCATACATGGTCATAAACACACTTATACACAAGCTGGTGCTCATGACGACATCCTGTAATGTGACATGAGGGTGATGATCAACTAGGAGAAAGGATTAAACTAGTTAAAAGTAGATCTATAAATCTTTTAACAAGGCTTGATGACGGGTATTCAAGGCATTAAATCATGTATTATGTAAATACAGAACACAATTAATTTCAGTGAAGATTCAACACAAAAAAGACAGATTGAATCTAAATATACCAATAGAAATTTTGAGTCATATGCAATAACACTTTCAGAACAAAATAGGGAGGGAATTGTCGGTTCCAGATAACCAGAAAGTGTCCCCTTGCAGCAAAGTGTTACGTTTCTATGACTACACACCTACAGCTATTATTTATGAAAGTAATTTCATTTGCAAATGAAACCAACACCACCAAAGCTAATCTTGAGAGTGGAGACGACAGCTTCTGCTCTGCCTGTGGTTTATGTCATGCATATTTTTAAAGTAAAAAAAAAAAAAAAAAAAAGCAGACTAAGCTCTCCAGCTTCTACCTCCTGGATTGTTAAAGTGGTTGTTATAGCTGGAATCATGTCAGAGAGTGCATGGGTGGACTGGCATGTGGGTGAGAACTTGCCAGGTAGAGAAAGAGATTACTGTTTGTGGGTGGAGGTTAAATTCTGTGTTTATTGCATGAGGAGTCAGTAAGAGAGTGACAGAGAAGGAGCGAGGGGACAGGACTGAAGGTGAAAGCTCTTCACCTTTATTGGAGGATCGACATGGGGTCCATTAACATACTTGATCCAGTGTGACTGCATTTGGACAAAGGTGATTTTTTTTCTTGGCTTCATTTTCATACATGCAGAATATTTGAGGAGGGTAATTTTACCACAGCTATTCCATCCGTCCTGCAAACCATCAAAAACAACAACAAAGGAACAATACTATCGTCAAATCAATCAAATCAATCAAATCAATCAAAGTAATATAGCAACTGAAGAGTGTGAGAAGAATGAAGAAAAGAGAGAACAGATTAGGAAGGCAGATGGAGGAAGAAAGCATCAGTGAGCAAAGGCACGAATGAGGACGGAAACAAAGTGCAGCCTTTAGAGACATAAATCTGTCGTAATGGTCAGACAGAAGCCCTCAGGTCAGGTGTCTTTAACACACACACAGACAGACACACACACACACACAGACACACACACACACACACACACACACACACACACACAGACCCGTGTGCGTGCTCACCAGCATGCGGCTGTAAAAGTACATTTAGCTGGAGGGCGGATCTGTGGTGAAGGTGTTTCAAGAAAAAAAGACGAGGAGTGGTTTATGGGATGGCAGAATAATGAGTCCTAATGGGTGATGTGTGATCACAGATAGCTGTCTGCTGCTTCACTGCTGGAAAATGAAATGTGTCTCTTTCTAGTCAACAGCTTCCAGCATCAGTGGATTTACAGCCTCTGTTCTCACCTCTAAATGTATAAAGAAACATGAGGAAAGGTGGTGCATCACATAATAGGGAGGAGGGGACGGAAATCTTTAATTAGACTGAAGGAAGTTAAGCCTGTGTGTGTGTGTGTGTGTGTGTGTGTGTGTGTGTGTGTGTGTGTGTGTGTGTGTGTGTGTGTGTGTGTGTGTGTGTGTGTGTGTGTGTGTGTGTGTGTGTGTGTATCCCTGTGGTCCATTTCACTGATGTGGCCTTTGTTATGTGGAATCTTCCTGAGTCAAAGTCCAACAGAGGATGAGAACAGAATTTCAATCAGAGCAGCGTGGGTGATTGAAAGGAGAATGATGACAATATTAATGCTATGTTTATTGATTTTTTTTTTGTTCCAAATGAATGGAGACAGATTTTCTGGCAGTGTTCTTCTGAGTTTAATTCTTGGCATCTTGTAATTGAGGATGCTTTGAACCGGAGCTGTTCTTCAACTGGCTGACAGATTAGATGGCCTGACTGGACTGCATCCCACTGCAAGGGTTTGATGATTATGACAAAGGAGGTTAATGTTGCAGGTATTGGAGATGAAATTAGAAAAATGAAAATGCAGCATCCAATTAATTTGCAAAGAACCTGCTAAAACAAATGTGGCATCAACGGATAGGTATATATTTATGCCCTTTTTAAAATTTTTCTAACAAGATTTTTAAAGATTTAACTGTCATGTGACAACCTCAACATTATTTCCTGCTCCAACCACCATCACTTGTCTACTCTGAGCCAGACATCATTCAGTTCTCTATCGCTCAACCACACATTCGTTACAAGCCAGTCTTAAAACACAATTATAGGCAATGACAGTAAAGGGAAGAAAAGAGCAGGAATACTCAACCATATGAAAGGAAAACAGTACAGAATGATTGGTTGTTCTTTTGCTGCTTGACACTTTAATTTTTGGGGACACATCCTACAAGACAGATTCTACATCAGCAGTCACTACACATCACAGGATTCCGTGTTCTATTCCACAAAATGCTCGGCTCTACTCTACAACCTGCTCCCGACTCGCTTTCCAGGGAAACATGTGAGATGTAGGTTTGAGAAGTCAAACGACGTACCTCTTCTAAAGGTCACTGATACCTTTGTGACACATTCTGTCGTTCTTGTCCCAAACTCCTGACCCGTCTTGCTCCACTTAACAAGAGTGCATGACTCACTTCTCTCTTCCTTCCTTGGTTTAGTTGAGTTCTGCCAAAAAATGGCTGAGTCACAGGCAAGGCTCTATTCTGAAAATTTAATGTCATCTAAATTTTTCCAGCCTCTTTGTCATGGCTCACCGATTTCTGATTCTCTCTTTCACTTTCACCCTTCTGTTCATGAAATGGCTGTGTGTGTTTTATGTGTATTTTATTTCCTGTGTGAAACAGTTAATATGATTAGGATCAGAATGTCATCGGACACATATTGCAGTAACATGGGATTGAAACAAAACAATAGAACAACATTGATAAGAATCACGCTTTGTGCTATGACATGAGAAACAACATGTAGTGTATTTGCTGTGAAAGCCGTGAGGAATTGGTGAAAGTGAAAAAAATATTTGTCACTTCACAAACAAAATGTATTTCTCATTGTATTACTTTATTTAATATTTGCACACAGTCTCTTTCTTGGTCTTCCCTGCTCCCTCCCCCTCCAACACACAAATAATCTGAACCATGCAAAAAGCCCATCTTCTTGTTTCAGAAACTGCTGTCAGGTTCAATCAGAAAGATGAAAAAAAAAAAACATGACCTATTTCCAGTCTAGATTCAAATGCATTTTTCCCTTCATGGATATTTGATAAAGGAAAGGAAAAGTCGCTGGGTGTGCATGTATGTGTGATTTCTGTTGCAGGAGGGATCGAGCTCAAGTGCATGCATGAGATATAACTAGTATGAAGGGTGGTGAAGTATCATACAGTAGATGAACATTCTTCTTTTAGAGAAGATCCTTGAATTATGTAAAAAAACAATCTAAAAATCAAAAAACAAATCAAAAATATGATTAAAAAAACATTTGTGAACTTTCACAGGTCCAGTTTTTGTTTCTGATGGCTGAGATTGGAGATTTCACTCTTTTATTTAATTATTGTAACAGAGGGAAAAGGAAATATTTCTTTTTGGAAAAATAAAAGCCCTCTCGATATGTCCTACATCAAATACTCTGTCAGGGTCTTCCTTGCCTTGGGTGAGGGACTTCCACAGTGAGGATGCTTCCATTGGATCTGCTCCATTTTTACACATGATAGATCAGCAAACTAGTTATAATGAGTGACAGCAACTGCATACACTGCTAGCACTGGCTGTTATGATTAAGAAAAATACATTTGTTCAATTTATTCTTCTGTGTGAGTGAATTTTTGCATGCGGCTAGCAAAATAACATCTATTCTTCTGTGTTTCCATTTCATGTGTCGGTGATATCTAACTATAATTTCTGTGAAATTGCTTATTTTCATGCCGTTTTGCTGTTAAACATTTTATTCTATCCTCATTACTTTTTAATGTCTGCACTAACATTAAAGTCAGCTAATTTATCTCCAGCAAAGTTAAATGATGTTTTCCTGAAACTGAAGTTAACCACTGTACCCACATACTGGAAACAGCATCTGACAGATGGAGTCTTCGTGAATTAAATTTTACACTCAAAGCTCGGGGTTGGTAACGTTGGGGAAAACAGCAGAAGCAATCAAGAGAGCGAGATAGCATCCGACTGGACGTCTGGTTAGATGAACAGTCAGAAAGAATGACCTTGTGCTCTTGGAAACTAATATGCTTTGTACACAAAATTATCTGCGGATCAATCAACAGTCGGGATAATCTATGGGTGTGGCCCTACTGCGGTACATGTAGGAGTAAAGCGGAAACATTAAAAAGTACACACTGCACACTGAATTAAATTACTGTTAATACATAAATATGAGAGTGATGTAAACTGTTCTTACAGGTTTTAGTCTTTTGAAAGATTTTATTAATTTTTTAATTACTAAAGCATTATCAAAAATTATTTAAGATGTTGGAATACTAGAGACAAAACAGAGGAGTTATATACTTATTTTTATTTTCAAACTGAAATGATAAAGCTTTTTTTTTTTTCAGATACAATGAAAATAAGTTTGAAATTTGTAAAGCAGCCCTGTTCTATCCATGGAATCAGTGCTGCAGTAGCTGATATGTAATCTTTACATATACCATTTCCGTCAAAGATGTAATCCTTATTGCCAACATGCATTATTTAGCCCTGTGGCAAGTATTGTGTGTGTGTGTGTGTGTGTGTGTGTGTGTGTGTGTGTGTGTGTGTGTGTGTGTGTGTGTGTGTGTGTGTGTGTGTGTATGCGTGTGGTTAAGTTGTGTATGAGTGACATTTCTTGGCCATTAACACCGATACCCATTCAATAAATCCAGTGATGAATCTCGTAATTTGACATTTAAACCTTACATTTCAGTCAACCCCCCCGCAGCAATAATCTCATTGAAACATGTAAGACACATTGATGCATGAAGCGGAGTCCGTTAATGTTTTTGAAAAGCAATAAAGAAATGTTCTTCATGTGGTCGGTTCACTCTTCACAATCTCATGAGTTCCTTTAAAACCCTAAATGTGATGGAGTCAATCAGTCAAGGGACTCATTCCTCTCATGTGAAGAACCAGTGATGATGTAATTCCCTGTGACTGACCAGCAACATTAGAAGTGTCATGTTTGAATAAACTGCAGATAAACTTCATTGCAATAACGGTGTCATTTTCATGTAATACAACAATTATGACCTAATTAAAATGTTACATCATCTATATAGTTATGGTTTAAATATAAAAAAAACCAAACCATGAACATTTAAAAAAACATTTTTGGTTTTAAGAAGACATTAGCCTTTGGCATAACCTATCTGTTCTGAATTTCTTTGCTTCTATTCTGTTATGGAATCAATGAACTGATTGCCCCTGAGGCAAGCATTCCCTAGTTTTCCCAAGAGGACACACTGGTGAAAATAGTGAAAAATACGGATTTTAAGTGGATGAATGGTGATTACAGAGTGATACCAAGAACAATGGAAGGCAATGCACACAGCAAAGTACAGTATACCTCTGGTCTCCAGTACAAGTGACAGCTATTCAGTCACTTTGTTCTTCTTTCAAACCATCTGAGATTCCTCAAAAGTTCATTTTGTTTTCAGAGCTTTGACATAAATCCACGGCGTTCGTGTGACGTTACTAAGATTTTGTTGTATGAAAGTAATAAGCAAGTACCACAGCAACATTTCCCGCCAGCTAACTATCAGTATGTGTCAGCCGTGGATTTACACAAGGCTTGGTTCCAATGTGACACGTTGGCATGCGAATCCATAAAAATCCATAAAGCCGTTTGATTCGACCAAGTGTAGCATAAAAATGACAAATCCAGCAAGCACAGACAACCTAATTTAAAATGTTAATCTGGAATTAAACAAATGTTTGTGCTCCTCAAAGTACTATCTCAACTTGGCCAGTAATTTTTAGTAGGCAGGTTTGTGTGCGGTGAACAGAACAAGCATTTAGAACATAACGGTCATGCCTCCAGAGAGAGATGAGAGGAGAGCTGCTGTGTTGTGTGTCAGAAGGAGGCATCAGGTGTCTGATTAGAATGCTCTCAGTTTGGACATTAGGAAACCACATTCACCTATGAGACCTTAGGATTGACCCAAAAACCATTTATCTAGCCTGGGAATGTCATAGTATCCCCCTGGAGGTGTAACACAAGTAAACCCAAGCATAAAGTTGATGGATAGATGTGCCTTTCTTCATTTAAAACTCAAATGTGGACTTCAGATATGATCATGGAGGACGTGGCGTTGAGGAACTGTCACCTTGTTCATTACCATTGTTGAAAAGCAGCTAGCACTTCCAACTTGACTGAAATTTACTATGATTTCTTTCTCCAGGTACATTGTATAGGGATAATCCAAGAAAACAAAATTAATCTGCTGAGTTTAAAGCAATGCTTCAAAGAAAGAAGAAGCACAATAATGCAGAGGAATCAAAAGTACTGTATTTGACTTTCAAGTCAAGCAAGTGAAAATCACTAGGACTCAAAAAACTCAAGTCAAGTTCAGAGCTTGGTGTAATTGGGAGCAAAAGCCATGGCAGCAACTGGACCGCAGCTGATTTTATGGTCAGTGGTTTAATAAGAGTCTCAAGGACAGAAATATAAGGATGTTTCTCTAAAAGTAGTCTGAATAAGTTTGTGTTTGTGTGTTTCAAAAAATGTAAACATCTGCTGTAATTAAAAATATTTTATCAACAGGTAACTGTATTGGGTTAGTAACAAGCAAAGATATTGTACAATAACAAACATGTATATTTTAAGTAACGAAAGGCAGGCATGATCAACTGCACAATCCTCAAATCACTTGTGTGTGTGTGTGTGTGTGTGTGTGTGTGTGTGTGTCTTTGGTGGGGAGGCAGGTGTGGGAGTTGGAGGGAGTGATGGGTTTTCCTCCTCTGCGGTAAGCCTGCAGACCTTTTTGAATAACCCCGGGTTAAGAGCCTCGTTTTTCATGTGGACAGCTCTTCCTATAGCTGTGTGGGTGTGTGGGTGGGTGTGTGCTTGCGTGCCTGCGTATGTGTGTGCCATCTCTCTGTGTGTGTATATGTTTGAATGTGGCGGGAGAACACCGAAGAGGAGCACCTGCTTTCCTCAGCAACCAGTGGCATTCAATGGCGCTCTCTAAACAGGAAGATTTTGCTTGAATAGTGCAAGTCATGAAAGATGGAATTCATTCACGAGTAGAAATAGCAAAGGCAAAATAAAGCTCCTCAGGTGTGACTGCGTGTGGGTTTGTGTGCTCCGTTTGTGGTGGTATTTGTGAAAACCTATTACAGCAGATGGGCCAGATTGATAGCCTGCTGATGTGTGTGTGTGTGTGTGTGTGTGTGTGTGTGTGTGTGTGTGTGTGTGTGTGTGTGTGTGTGTGTGTGTGTGTGTGTGTGTGTGTGTGTGTGTGTGTGTGTGGCTGGTTTTGCATTATGCATGGATCACAATCTACAGCAATGGCCTCGGGTAATTAGAAAAATGTTATCACACTATTTGCCTTCAAGACCGATTTGTCAGCGTGTCTCCTCCTATCAGAGCACTGATCTCTTTGCATATAAATGTTTGGCATTAACATTAATAGGCCTGAATGTTTTCTGTCTAGCTGTATACTAATTTACAATAGTTGTGTTTGTGTTTACGAGACTCAGTGTCTGTTCTGTTACTGTCTACTACCTGGGGCTCCGTCTTTGGTGTTTGGTTGCTCAATATCAGAGGGACTAATGGGTGCTTGAGCAGACATTAGTCCGTTGAAGCATTTGAAATGTACCAACAGTTGTGACCTCTGAGTGCACTGTGAAGAAGGTCTGTCTGGGAACCAGTTCAGCTTCCTGTTAAAGCGGGAGGCTGGAAGTATTTGTCAAAACTGGCCACATGGCGCTCGTGTCTCATGCCGTCATACACTAAAAGTAATATTTTATTTCTGAGGATTTACTGTTGCACCCTTTCCCCCAAACAGGTGGATGACTCTAGGGTGTCTGACATAAATCGGACTTAAACTTTACCTTCTTTTTCATGTGGTTGTACACTTTGTCCAGGTTAATAGCTTTGTCTGCTACTTGCTTTGAACTTTCTCAAAAAGTTTTTTATCTGTATAAACTCCGACAGCCATTCCATCTTAAAAGAACCACATTTCTTTTTTACTTTGGTTTGGTGAGTGGAGGTAACACTGCCCGTTCGTCTCCAGTTGTTAACTAGCAGGGCCACACATGCAGCAGTGCTCTGATTGGCTGCGTAGCGTCAGTGAACCTTATTGTATCATTTTCCGGACATCTGTCACTCACTGAGTTACAATGCAAAATGGCATAGAAAACAATAATATTGGTCCAATTAATTAGATTAGATCTAATATTAGATATTACTGTATTTAATACTGTGACCGACCAGTGTCGTGTAATGTGGGCAAGGATGACAACCATGGACTTCTTCTCATGCACAACTCACACACGCACAAAACAACTCACTCAGGGCAGTAACATACAACAGTAACAACACACGGGATATCACAATACAATTATATTGAATTTTATTTTATGTGCAGCATAGAATTTCTTGTGCACTGAGACTGCGAGCAGTGCGCAATTGCGCAGGTGTGCACCTTAGAGGGAACACAGGTGAGGAGACATTGCCAGTTTGCAACTTACAATTGCCTTGTTAATAGAGCATTGTTTGGTCTCTGTCCTAAAATTTCTGTGAGTGTTTAGCTTCTGGTTCTTGTTTGCGAGTCTGTATGGAGACTCAGTTGTCAGTACATTATGATTGCCTTCAGTTTGCAGCACTATCATCCTGTATTATTTTGGGGTGAAATGGTTCCGTGTGTTTTGCTATGGCCAGGAATCAGTTTTTCTGTCTCCTTCACTGCACAAACTGAACCAACCCAAGCCATCTGAATGCCACCTGGGTGACTTCATCACAGTGTATACTAACAGTCTGCAACATTGAGAGGCACGACACATCAGGCAATATTCAGCTGTCTCTTCAAAAAATAAAGAACATCTGTTGCACCATGTAGTTATATCTACCAGGGCAGGTTTCACATCTGAACTACAACTACAGCATCGCACCTGTTCCTCCACACTGGTGAACTCCAATCAAAGAGATCCCTGTTTAACATCAAGAGGCCTCATAGAGGTGGAACAAACTGACACCCCATTATGCCTTCACTGTATTCAGACAGACACTGGGGTTAAATTATAGTGCAACAGGCCCATAATAAAAATGCTGCCTGAAGGAGGCTACAGAAGTCATGAATCAACCAAATACTGGGACTTTTCTTCCTTTTTTCCACATGTACTCATATTTATTGCACAGTTCCCCTTCATCCCACTATAACTTCACACAAGACCCATTGAAACATGATGGAATAAATATCAAGATGTGCAACCTGTCATTTTGGTTAATGTCCTGAAATAAGGAGACATCTTACTGCATTTTTTTACTGACATGCAAATTTATTAGAAGTACAAGCCTAAATATACATACCTACATACATAGATGCATAGATACATACATATACAAGAAAACCATTCCTGAATGACACAGGAGCTGAAACTCTTCCATCTCACCAATTTTTGATCAACATATAGAAAATCACAAACTAGTTTTTGAAAAAACTTATAATACCCGAAGGGAAATTAAGAACGCACAATCACACGCATGCATATTAGTGTGTACAGGCCCCTGTAATTCACACAACCACACACAGGGGGCCTGTAAACATGCAGGGGAGGTAGAGTGGTGGGCAGCTCCTTCGTGGTGCGCCCAAATGAGCAGCTTGTGAGGAGGGACGGCAAACCAATCAAACCAATGCTAGCAGTGATGATCTGCAATATATATGGTCTCTTTATATATAAGAAAGTTATATTCACTAATAATATTAATTTACAACACTTTGCTGTGGATTACATTAAAACACAATTATAAGCACACACCTTCAGGTGCAAATCACATGGTTCTTATCAGCATCAACAAACTGGTGTCTTTAGACGTCATATAGAAACTAAGGAACGCTGAGGTTTTCTCACTCATCATCACATCATCTCAGTTGCAGCAGCAGCAGCAGCAGCATTCAGTGTATCCTAAAGCCTGTGATCTGTGTCACTGGTTGTCACGCTCTTGTTTTTCCAATCATTGTGTAGTTTGTTTCTTTTCCTGTAAATGTGGTACCCCTCCCCCCTTTCCTCATCTATGCCTTCTCCAGTCTGTGGTATTTTGACATTTCTCCCCTGCTGAGAGATTAATTACCCATCTCCTTCTCAGATTGGTACAGGAACCTCATGGTATCCTTCAGATTGTCTTGACATTTCTCTCTCCTGCACACACTTTTCAGATTTGTACTTCACTAGTTTTTAATCCCTCTAGTCCAAAGTTTATCTTTATTTCACATGAGGTACTCCTGCTATGATGATGAGTTTAAGTTCTCGATTTCACCAATTTGATTGTATTTTTTGCATTTGTGGAGAAAACCACATTTGATAAATGCACTTGAGGCATATTTTTTTCACTGACTAGTTAATCTATATTCCAACAATGAGTTTGCCCGCTAGGCTTTGCATGTTGTATGCACAAAGGATAAGAAGCATAGGTCGCCAGAGACAAAGGCCTGAGTCTTGTTTGATTAGAGGCTCAATTACTCTGCTAGAGAGGAGATCAAGAGGCTTCAGAGAGATCTGTAGCACAATTTTTTACGGGAGCATTTTATCTTTTTTATTTCTGTCACTTGAGAAAAACAAAATGATTTATTTTCGTCTTTCCCCTAAAATGGAAAGGCTCTTATGTTGGAGACATTTAGCACACAAAAAAATTCACATAATTTCTTACTCTTGGAAAAAGAACGCTGCAGCACATCTTTGCTCTTTTGTCACAACCAACGGCACTCTGTTTTAAACTTTCATGTGCTTCCAGAGTGAGTCCACAGTAAATGATGTGGGCGGAGGTCTTGTCAGGCTGTGTTAGAAGCAGTGGTAAGAGCGAAGACAGAAAAAACAGTCCTTCAGTTCAGCTGTTGAGCTTTGTATTTTACGCTATATTTATACTATAACATCTCAGAGAATTAGTCCTGCTTTACAACATAACCGTTAAAATTTGGCAAAGATTTACATAAGATAACATGCAAAATATTTACTTTGCTTTACTTTTATAAAATTTTATTGTTCACTTGATATAGTATGCAAATAATCTTGAATGTATCGACTTCGCATGAACTGCACATTGAAGATAGAAATATTGATGTTCCTCTGAATTTACTATTTTTATTTAGTATACATTGCAGTCTCTAATACGTAGTCACAGTTTTACGATATGAAAGTGTAAAATTTAAGGACAAAAATATATCCCTCTGTAAAAAATTTTAATTTTTGTTTCTCGTGCATCACATCCAAACAAAATATCTTTGAATACAACGGGATGCACCATGGAAATACCTTTAAGGTATAACAGGGAATGTAGAGTCCTTTGAATGATCATGAAGTAATGTAAATCTTAACCATTTATCTAATTGATTTTCATGAGCCTTAGTGTCAGAGAGGACAAGACTTTTGTTTGGGCGCTTAAAAGAGACAGGTTTTACTACTTCATAGAAATTCAAAGCTTCATTCATGTTTAGCAGTTAAATTCGGTAAAATGTTCATTTCCACAGCATTTTTTCCACCAACACCCTTAGAGTCATTTAATATAACTCAATTTCTCTCCTTATCCACTTGACTTTAAGCCTCCAGATCACCCTGTTAAAAGCATTGCAGCCAGCCCTGTGTAGGTGGCGTTTCTAATGTAAAAAAAAAAATCATTACATGGGTTCTATAATGAAAAACATGTTTTTCCAGATATCTACAGTACATATTTATGGCAGTCCTCCGTAACGCTACCGACTTATAGATTCTGGAGAACAAATGTGTCCTGTATCAACTGTAAACTCACAAACTCATCCAACAATCCAAAAATGACTAGTTTCAGAAAAGCACCTGTCTTGATGTCACGAACACCCACTTCTCCCTGGATAAAGGCGAGGTCATCTCTGAGGTGCATTTTGTGTTCAGGCTAAGGTAGCAGTGTGTGACAAGCTAGACACTAAAAGTTGCTCAGTTGTTGTTGAAGTCAGCTTATATTGTGATAACTATTTAGCTCCACTTTGGTCTGTGTTATGTGTAGCCTGCCTGTGTGGGTGTGTGTGTGTTCGCGTCCAGTGTGTCCTCGATGTCATAGAAAACACATGTGCACACACACATATGCCATATTTTTATTTTATTTACAGTTGCTTATGAGCATGGAGAAGTTGATATGATTAAGATGAGTGTTGGAGATGTGTGTATGGAGCCCTGCTCTTCGGCATGAGTATGGGCAGAAAGGGGAACCATTTCAGATGTGGTGCATGGTTCAAAATGCAAACTCGCGAAAGTCATATGGTGTTTTATCAACATTTAGACATCAGCTAGTGGTTGTTTGTATCCCAGAGAGCACCTGGTACATCAACAAGAATAAGAATCAGCATACTTGATTGATCCCTGTGGGGGAAATTGCCTTTCATTGTAGTTGAGCTCCAGGAAAAAAATTACAGAAAATGTTAGAATAAGGAGAATTTACAAATGAAGAGCTGGAAAGAAATCATAATAAATAGAGAATAGATAGGAAAACAGAAATGTATACACAGTTATGTAAAGCTTTAAGTGTCCTAGCTTCCATTCGCCCTCATCCTCACTGGGATGTAAAGTTACCGGTACGGAGCTCAACAGCCAACGCTTCAGTGTAGCTCACGAGAGGGGCAAGACCACCTTTCCTCTTACAACTTCTGGTACCATCTCGGTACGAACAGCCTGGAAGCCCTCAACGGAAACGTAATTATTTATCATGTCTAACTCAATACTCTCTTTGACTCTGAACAATCCTGTGGGCTCCTCCATCTTAATAGCAAATGATCTCTCACTGTCCATGATGACTATTGGGAGACAAAACTTTTATTATTTATTATTTCCTCAAAATATTCACCTGTTGTCTCTTCTGCTGATTTCTTTTCCTATCATCAAACATATTGTGTTTTTCTCCACAATTCCACTGGGATGTCTGTTGGTCCTTGAAAAACGCTGGTCGGCTTCAGTTCAATCAGCTGATCCTGTGTGTACACAATAAGTCATGGAGTTGTTACAGTCGGCTGACTGAGAGTGAAAGTACCCCCATAATTACCGTAGAAAAATTAACAGTTATATAATGAAAAATTTTAGAGAAATAGTAACAAAGTTAAAAGTAAAAGTGACTGAAGTCATGTCACGCACATGCCCATAAGTGTGTGCGCTGCTGCATTCGCACTTATGCACATCCACATCAACAGGGGGGTGTAGCAGGCTTTGACAGAGGGAGCTCATTAACATTTAACGGTCAACCCAGACCAACAGTGTGTTTTCAAGAGAGCTCATTTCAGCAACTTTATGACATTTGAAATTCAGAACCACAGATCAGTTTGGGGCAATACATTTCATATACAGTGTAGCTGAACGTCTCGCCGCTGTGTGAACATAATTAAAAAGATGGGACCTTTAATGACAATATAGAAACTCACAGTAGCAGAGTGGTGACTATAACATCTATATTGCTATACATGTAATACAACTAATTTGAGTAAGTTTTTTTTTTTTTTTTTTAAACTGGGGTTTTGACATAATGGGAAGAATGTATTTGCATTTTCAAAATCAGTCTAATGATAAAAGAATGTGAAACTCTCAAACGTGACAGTCCACTTTAGTGAGCCGGCTGCGTAGGCTTTTACGGGAAGTACTAGTTGGCTGGTTGGATTCTTTTTCTTTTTTTCGGCTGTAGCTACTGTCCCACTGGCATCCTAACTCAATATTGTAAACTCAACGAAGCAGCAATGAGTGAGATCTCTTTCCATCAATCCATCGATCGATCCATCCATCCGTCCGTCCATTTTCTTGTAGACAAGACGCCTGTAATCGTCTCATTTGGATGCACTTTTCCGCTATCCCAAAAAGAAATTTTACTGCTGTCAATGGATGTTTGCTCCTCTTTGTTTGTTTTGCTGATGTGTATGTTTACTCATGTGTGACTAATCCATGATGAAAAAACGATCCATTTTAAATCATGTCGATCTCATTAGAGCACAGTATGCTGAGCATTGGCTTGCATTGGATTTAAGCTTTGTCAGAAATAGTCAGACATGATTAGTATTTAATTGTACAGCCTCCCAGTCAGGAGACCACAGCTTGCTTCCTGTGTTGAATCCTCTCTCTGACAAAAGATATAAATTTTCAAGGAGATTACTTTTATGTCCAATTTTAATTAACCAAAGATTAAAGTGTATTTGTTAGTGTTTGTTTTGTTTTTGTGCTCTAGGTGCACCAAACAAACACTGGCCTTTCTCACCTTTCTCTCAATTTTCAGTCACTAATTTTAATTTGACATATCCTTTTTACTCATGTAAAATTTGGAAGGAATCTCTTTTTGTCTCTTGCTAACAGGAAAGAAAAAAATAACAATAGGAATGTCTTGGGTGATTTTTACATGGCTTATAGATGGCTTATAGGAAGAAGATTCAAACCCTAACTCTAACTAGTTGAGCTCCTCTGTGGTTGTAAGGTGGTCATTGATCATGTGCTGTATTACCGTCCCTCTGGGGCTGTCTTTGACTAGGGATGTCCTTTAATGTGAACTCACAGCAGTGCACACGTGAGCATACACACAGAAGCTCCGGGTTATTGGAGATCACAAGTACAATGTGCACAAAGAAAATCCGACATCATCTCTAATCCTGAGAGAGAGCCCTGTGAGAGCAATCAATACATACGTGTATTTGAGCCCTGACTAACTTTCTTAGGCCACAGTAGGGCAAATAGAAAGCACCACAATAAAGAGCAAGATTGACACTCAAAATGAAGTGATCTCAGTGGCCTTTTTTTTACAAATATATCTCAAGACACAGTTAAATATTCTAGTGCCAGGGTGTTCCAAAGTGTTCTGATAAATTAGTCTCTTTTTTACTAGGAAAAAAGGCCAGCAAAAGTCAGTGAACGTGTATTACCCAAAGGCCAGTGAGCACATTTAGCGAGTAAATGCCACGTGTAAATGGCTTCGGCACTCGCCCATGTACCTCTGCTGTGCCATTTTAGCTCTGAGGGAGGGAGAGGAAATGAGCCCTTATTTCCCTTCAGGCTATCAGAGGTAGCAGATTGGTCAGGTAACAGCATGATTGACAACTTAGCAGACTGTCAGACAGCCTGGAGGGACAAGTGGTATTGGTTCTAATAGCTCAAGTAGACATGCAGTCACTGACTGAAAGCTTGTTGCTCACATTTACTTGTTTTGGATGCTTGTAAGCAAACATTTCCAGACAATTTAGATTTCCATCCAGTCAGAAATGTCAAAAAATGATAGATAGCATCCAAGTGGTGTCAATGCTGGGGTAGCCAATGGGATAACCAGGCTTCAGGCCAAAGTATTCATGGTCTGCCTTGCCCCAAATCCACAGTAGGCTAGAAGCAATGTCAGCAAAAATGTCAAATGTCTGAAGCCATTAAACAGTAAAAACAGAGAATGAATGTGGATGAACATACGACTTATGATGTTTGATTCATTCTTTGCTTTAAAGTCGGTGCTTCCATATTGAAATAATCAAGCTCAGTTCATCCAGAAACAAAAAACCCCAAAACAAAACACAAGTAGAGATGATGTGTTTATTGCACTTTGTTACCTCTATGTGTCCTATTTGAGATGATTTTTATCTCTAATTTCAAAAGAAGCTTGAAAGATAAGAGAAATGTTCCATAACATTACATTACGAAACATTACGTAAATCTCGTTAAAGATCAATTGACAATATGAACAAAAAACTTTTTGCATTTCATACTTCGGTCAAGAAAAATGTGGAACAAACTTCTGAATTTGGTTTGAAAATGACTCTAGATGACAATAGTGCTGACACTTTTAAAGAGCTGTAGTTGTTGGAAATAGTCAACAATGTCAAGTAAATTTCACTACTGCACAAAGCAGGATGTCAACAGTATCTTTGTGTGGCGCGCTAGGTGCATCACCATCTTTGTTGTACTTGTAGGACAGCAAAAATCACAAGAGGTAACAGAAGCCTGCAGCTGCACTATAGAGGAAAATAACTCATACACTATAGTGCTTCATTGAGAAACACTGATCCTTACCTCACTTTTCTGGTCCCATAATCTGCCATTTAAAAAGAAAAAATAGTGAAAGAGAACCTCTTAAACCAAAGCCAGCAGCAGACGAGGTGATTCACTCCTACAAACCACGACCATTTCTCTCTCTGTTTTTCCACAGGCCAATGACCAGCCACCACTTTCATCTGCTATCTGTTCTCTCATTCCACTCTTCTTCATTCACGACCCCATTCTCTCCCTGTGTAATCGTCTCCTCTCTTCCACACATGTAGCCTTTGTCTCCTGCAGCTCGTTTATCAGGAGGTGGAATCCTCAACTCAATGGGCTTCCCAAGGGAAGAGGGGGAGGAGAGGGGAGCTGTTGATGGGTAAAGTATGGAAAGGTTTGAAGGATCAGATATGGCGTAACACATCGCTGTTCTCTTTTGTGTGCTCATTCCTAGGCTCCATTTCCTCATCTGTTCTCCAGCCTCAGACCAGGTCAGAGACCAAGGCTACATGGTGCTTCCATAGAGGAAAAGTAACTCAATGATGGGGTTCAGCCTTTCTGTCTGTGTATTTCTGCTTTACCTGTGCCACTCTTTAACCTTCATCTGTGTCGTGTTTTTTATTCAGTTCTTGTCATCATGCTCTTGATGCATTGTGGCACAGGAAATCATTCCCCTTGAAATAAATTGCTAACATGATGGTTTAGCCTCAGGGGTACTTGTATCAGAGACTGAATAAAGCCACTGCGGAAATCTCCACAGATGCAGTTTAGTCAGTCATGATAAGTCAGTAGCAATTAATGTTACAGGCCTACAGCGCAGCAGTACTGCAGCTTCATTTTCACAGCTATGATTAAGCTCGTCTCCTACCACTCATTGTTTTTATATTACTAGATAGAGGGCACTGGCATAAAACATTTACTTTTAATTTAATAGCCAAACACGAGGAACGTTTATCATATATTATTAAACAATGATTCAAATTTCTCTGTCATCTTTCTCTGTGCTGGTTTTCAGTTTCCTCCATCTCTTATTATTATTATTATTATTATTATTATTATTATTATTATTATTATTATTATTATTATTATTATTATTATTATTTTCCTTTTTTTATTTCATGTACTATATACATTTTTGTCTTTTCTCCCAGGATGGGGCAAATGTTTCTCCAAGTATTATTGTCCACCTGCAGGTCATCATCTCATCAGGACTCATCTGTCGTCTCAGGATCAGATTCCCCTCCAAGATTTATAAAATCATCCAGTTGCCTTTGTGAAAACCATCTGACCTCAGAAAGATTAGGAAAGTTTTGCTGCCTGTTTTTGTCAGCCTGTCCTTCTTGCTTTTTTGACATTGGTTTCTTGTGTTTGTTGTTGGTAAGTGTTCAGCTGCTTCCCCGTGTCTGTTGGTTTGAGAAGCTGATGCCTCATCCTGTTTGAGTCGAGTCCTGTCTCCCCTTTGCTCTGAGGGATTCAGTTTCAAATCAACTGTGGCCTGTTCAATCTCTGTCTTTGTTCTGTCCCAGCCTGAGACTGTTTTCAGTTTTCCCTTATGATTTATTTAAGAAAAACAATAAAGAAATTATTTTATTGAATTCAGCCTGTTATTTCTTATTGTTGCATTGTGGGTCATGAAATTAAATTTACATAACGCTTCTCTCTTTGTAATTATATCTGACTCTTTATGAACAAAAGCAATTTCATGATTAGCTGTGAATGAGATTGTGTCTAAAACTGTGTACTGTCATCCTAATTATGACTATTATCTTGACAGCAGGCTTCCATCTGCCCCTGGAAGAGTGGTCACTGGGCGCCCTATAGGATCGTCCACATCTGAATGTAAATACATTTGTTTCAATCACATATCTGCATGTTTTACATTGGTTTTGATCAATCCACAAGTAGTGAATTGTTAAACATTTGGACAAATGTTAAAACGGAGATGTCCAAGAGTTTGTGATGACGTAATCAGAGGCAGCAATGCAGGTGGTTTGTGAAACTATTAAATATGTTGAAGCGCGACAATTTTTTTTTTTTTCTATCGTATCCGTAGATATTTGTCACATCTTGCATTAGTTGTTGCTTCACTGACTCCAACAAAAATCTGCTGGTATGACTTCATTTCATGCCTGTCACTGTATGAGGGTTTGGATTACGGAGGGTTTGGAGTATGGATTGAAAGCTCTGCCGCTATCCCCTTATGTTTTCAATGTTGATTACTAATCATATATTCAATGATGTTGTATGCTGGCGGCTATGATATCCATAATTTTAAAAAACAAGTCTTTTATTCAACCCCTTTACAAAACAACATTCATCACCATTTTTTTCTCTTCAGCAAATAAAATATTGTACTTGAACTAAGGTCTTCAGGACCAGGTTGTGATCCATTGCTGTCTGAGCAATCAGCCCAGACTGTTAGATGCATATCTCTCGGCTGTGGCCGTGTCTCTGCTACATGGCTGTGTGCAGTTTGTGTTTGACCTTCAGCTCCACTGCTAGCAGGTAAATAGTAGTGCCTGCCCTCAGACACAGGGTCCATTAATCTACACGCTTCATCACTGATTTCACATCAGATTAAAGCATTTCATCCACTACAGCCTTTCGTGCAGTCATCCCTCATTTCCCCGTTGCTGAAGTGTGGGGCAAGGACCACTCTGGGATTACAAGGATCGTCTTCATTATGTAATACCCTGCGTCCCTGGCTGTTTGAGTGCATGTATGCAAATGTTCAGGACAGCACGTGTGTGATTGTCTTGCACAGGTCTTTGAACATTGAGTGTGTGTGTTACCTAAATACTGTACTAGATGTGTCTGCATGCGTAGGTGCGCAGGTGTGCCCTCGCAGAGATAATCCTCTGGAGAACAGTCTGTGATGTTCTGATTTATTTGTGGAATAGATTCATCTTCTGGATGGCACATCTGTTTCTCTGCCAAGGGCATGCCGCACATCCTGGATTTTTTTCGCCCTCCACTAGGCAACACTAATGGGTATGCATGATTAGTGGCTGTAAAGAGTTTAAGCCCTGTCTAACTATAATTGCAGGTATGTTGATAAACCGCAGCTCAGCCCAGCCTGCCTCAAACCTTCCAACATAGCTGAGATTGAACTCAACTCATTATTATCAATTAAATATCCCCATCTATATACTTGAATAAGCTCTCTTGAAAAATCTCATGCTGACACGCTGACACCAACTCCACCCACTACCTGTCAATCAAGCGCCCAACCAATCACAGCGCATCTGCCAGAAGGAATCATGTGAACAATATGGCGTAAGGCATCTGCTATGTTAGGAGAAGAAATAACTATACATGGACTTCCCAGTTAACATCATTTCAGAGTGTCATAACTGTTTCAACAATTTTCATGTTTTTGAGCAGAAAGTCCAAACAGCAGGAATGAGACAGAAAATGGTAACAATTTATGAGTGAAACTATCTGGCTAGCACCAACAGTCTGTCCAGCTATGGTTTCCGTTTGGAATGGGACAATCGGTGTAGTATCCAAAATGCTCCCCGGGCATCTGACAAAAACTACATACAGTTCTGTTTATGTAGTCAGCAAACAGAACGATCACTTCTATAAAATTTGTTTTCCACTTGCTCTTTTGACAGGTGCCTTTTCCTTTAACGTTAGCTCCTTTCCCAACCTCACCATTAGTTTGCTTTCTTTCTCCAGTTAGCCTGCTAATATTCATCTACGGCTTTGCAAACCCCGCCCAGCGCAATCCATGATTTGGCAACGTAAAGTCGTTACGTCACCACATTGATTGTTGACTATGTTGGGTGTGCTTGCTTTTAATACCAATACATTTGTTTTCATATGTTTGGTATGAAGTCAGATTTCCACGGGTTCCTGCTAGTAGGATTATAAAGCCATATTCCGGCAGAAACTGTTCAGATATTGGGGCTTCAGACCCTCACGATTTTCTCAGAATTTGCAAGTAATCTGTGAAGGGAAAGTGTTTTTATCTCTTATACCAGCTACGCAAGAACCACGTCTGTAATTTACAATCAGTAATGACTGTTCCAAGCAAGTGTGTGTTCGACTGCCTGCACGTCTGTGTCACTTTGAATGCTGTCGCTTGTTTGTGTGGGGGATCTCTTTTTTTGACACATTTTTTTTGTGCTGTCAAACCATATTGTGCATGAGTGATTGCCTGTCATCCAAGCCTCACGTACCAATTCTGCCACCGCTGTTGCTTTTCGACTGCTGTGCCACTGACTTTCTTTCTATCCTTTTCTCACCTTTTGTTCTTTACTTCTCTGTTTCTTATTTTCTGTACATCTGTGTGCTCTGCCAGAAAGGTGAAATCAGGGTCTTGAGGCTTGTGGCTTCTTTGATCTGTTTATTTCGTTTTAGTTTCTCTCAGAAGCATTCAACCGTGAGACAACCAAAGTGGGAATCCATGAAATCTCTCCAAGGCCGGGGTTGTGGCTTCCATTTCTACAGCAAGGTCCAGAGGTTGTGCTGTTGATGACAGGTCTACTGGTTGTCTTCCTCTGTGTGGGCCATCTGTATTTCCCCTGTCTGCTGCTGTCATGTTTGTAAAGACCATATCTGCTTTGTGCTATGGAAATTTATAAAACATACATCTTAATTTATTCATTTTTATTACCATTTCATTTTCTTAACTGTGTTTCCATATGTAGTCATTTTAAAATTTGGGCAGGCTTGGTTTATAATACCAACACATTTGTGATAAACCTCAATACCTTTATCACAAGACCTTGACGTGATCCCTGTGTTCTACCCCAAACTACTAGCTCTAGGATTGTTGCTTATCATGTCATGTTGGAAAGCACACAATTATTCTGAAGAAGACATCCGAACAGTGCAAGAAGTGTTGGGACAAAGGTCCAGCATGCCATTCTGGCCACAGTGTACAAATATGTGTTTGTGTGTTTGTCAGGCTTTATGCCAGCTCACATAGCACCCGACGCCGGGGCGGATTCGCTCTTAATACGCTCAGGTCCGCCTTGGCAGCTCACTTGCTTTGGGGAAGCTCACAGGAAACGGCCCGGCTGTGGGCAGTGCACCATCATACAGCGGACTCAGTACGGATGCCAGGCGGAGCCGCAAAGCAGATGGATGGATGGATGGATGGATGGATGGATGGATGGATGGATGGATGGATGGATGGATGGATGGATGGATGGATGGATGGATGGATGGATGGATGGATGGATGGATGGATGGATGGATGGATGGATGGATGGATGGATAGATGTACCCATGTTTAGCCTGCGCTGCTGTTTGGTCATTTGATCATTCGTCAGCCGCAACAAGAGTAAATTAGAACAACATAATATTAGTTATAAAGATCACTGTTTATACATGTTTTCAGCATTTACACTGAGTTAAACTAACAAGTTAAACTAACAAGTAAACGACACAAGTTTTGTCAACAATGCAAATAGGGACACCTTATGTCAGGCAGCAAAATGCCACTTTGAAAGCCAATTGTTTTACATTTTTAAAAAAACATTACAACTAGTGTCTGTGGGAGTTAATGGAATTTTGTGTGAAAATTTATTTGTGTGATTTCAGATGGTCTAAAAGAGACACGGCTGTGGCCAGGACTGAAGAAAACATAATCAGACGTACGATTCTCTGGTTCAACCTCGCACCTGACAGGGGGACCTTCAGGAGGCGTCCTGGTACTTCAAATGAGGACCCACCAGTTCCAAGTTAAAGCAATGTTCTCATGCTGGGTTTTCATGTCTTCCTGTCATGATTATTATCATTAATGATATTCTTTTGTAATTGACTTCCCAGAGAGACGTGGCAGTAAAATCTTTCGGATACAATTCATGGTTGTGTTTCATTTTTCCATTTGCAGTATGTTTTGACCTCTTTTCTGATGAGACTCACTGATAATTGATAGCTCTCAGCTGTAACAAAGCTATTATGCTGCTACACAGGACAATTTAACCAGAGACTCATAGTGTGGGCTAAAGGATATGGTCTAATATATTTTCAAGTCTTGAATATATTGAATGATTTATTCCTATTAGTAATGGCAGACTGGTTAAGGGAAGTATTCAAGCCTTTTCAGAACAACATTGATGTTGGTCAGCTAGATTTTGGATATTTCTGTTGCTAGTTATGGCCAAATGAGCCATTTTGAATAAAGGATCTGGCCAAGATTAGCCGCTTCATGAACGGATCCACATTGGCTCTGCGCCGGTTTGGGTCCGTAGTCCTTGTCCGTTGTAGGTCCCGATGTGCAAGTGGACTCCGTTCCAGGCTGGGTTCGCGGATCCGTGGTGGAGCCGGTGACGGAACCAGGTCGGTTCTGGGGCCAAGTGAAATGGCTACCTGGGAGTTCAGCCTCGTGGCAGGTGGTGAGGGACAGTCTGTAGCAGTCTCTTTACTGAGACTGACACTGTTTTGGATGCTTCATGACATCTTTTTCCCCAGCTAAGCAACTGTTTAAAAGGCTCAGATTAGTAAATTTCTAACTGCAAATTTAAGGTTTAGTTAAGCAATGTGCTGATCATGAAAGCATCCTCACTTCATTAAGGATCTGGCGCTGACCAATTTCATGCAAATGGAAATACAGTATGTGCCTGTAGGGAAGATCATAGACTGCTTGTGCGACTATATTGTTGAGAAAGTGCCACACAAAACTGTAATGACAGAGCCACCCTTTGTCTTGGAGGATCTCTAGACATCTAAATATCCATAAGTGAGTTTTATTAGACTTCTTATTACTGCATTATCCACAGTTGCGTTGCTATTGTTTTTTACTGACTTATTTCTTTGGCTGCATCTCAATAACTGCCCACTATTTTTAAGTGTTTTGTTTTCTGCTTCACAGATTTGGTTCTGACTGAGTCACTTTATTATAAAAACAGTCATGTTATCAAAAATCACAGTTGACAGCTTCAGTCAAGCCAGAGATGTGGTTCTACCTAGCAGGAATTCTTTATAGACATGTGACCAAAGCCTTAATGTTTCTTTTATGTTTGTTTTTTGTGTGGATCATGACAGGATGCACATGTATATCAGTTAGAAACACACAGCGGAGGCAGAGTCTTTCATATTTGCAGGAAACTGGCTGCCACAAATCACAAGTCAAATAAAATAAATGGAACAATTGCAATAGATACCATATGTTTGAAATGGTAAAATGGATGATGAGAACTTAAAAGAAAGAATAAAGCAAGATTAACACCAGTGTGGAATTTTCAGCCAAATAAAACCAGTGACAAAGTAAATGTATGGAAGTCCACACATGACAGAATAGATGTCCCTGGACCAAAGGACAGCAGGTACCTGTCAAACATAATAATACATCACATTGTTGGGTTACACACCAATCAGGGACAATCTACTGGATCTGGGAAGGGAGAGCCAACATAATTACCTTTTACATTTAGATTGACAAATTCATAGTGACTGAAGATAACATAGTTGCTTATGTAGTACCACAAACTGGGGCACAAACAAGACTGACAAGAAATTAACCTGATTAAATGTAGGTATTAGGACCAGGAAGTGGGTCCACACAGTCAGCAACAAAGAGAAAAAGAGCTCAGGATACAACTTCTTGATCATAAATGATTATTGATCAGCAACTGAGAAATAGATAAAGGCCTGTGTAAGCTAGACAGAGTTATGACACTACACAAGGATCATGATCACATGTATCTGGACAAAAACTGGAGTATCCTGCTGCTCAGTCCGTGTCAGCATGTTGCTCTGAGCCGGAAGCGAGGCGACAGAGGGGGTGAGCTCCATTGAAGTGTCCCTGTTTGATGATTACTCTCCTCCCATGGGAGGAAACAGCAGGAACCTGAGGTAGCTTTCCTTTGCTCCCCACTCAAAAGGTATAAGGCAAAGATTAAAAAAAAGAATCATCTGACAAATATCTGTCAGAAATTAATTCATTATGGGACTGAAATCAAACAAATCTGAATTTATTGGACACTTAATAGATATCTTTATAATATGTGTTGTAACATAGCCAAAGGTATTCTACATCTCATGTGCATTTCTTGTTCCTGGGTCATTATTTAACACAGACACACTGTCGACATTTAAAGACAGATGGAAGCCCTGGGGTTCATGATTGCTTTCAGACAATAGATGGAAAATCTATTTTCATTCCTTGGTTTGAACAGGGACATGATTTGCATGAATTAAACTGATGACGCTTCATTGTTTTATGATAGTATGGGCCACAAAGAGTAAATGCCAAGTCTTAAGTGTGATGACACACAGATTGAGGCTTTATGTATGGAAAAGCTGACTGAACGCTATGCACACGTGTATTTAAACCAACAGACTACGTAGAGGTTTAAAGTTTTGTGTCATTTATGAATAATGGAACAATTTAAAAGAAGAAGACTGGAACATTCATGAATCTCTGAAGAAAGATATTTGGAATAGACTACAAAATAAACTGATATATGGTAACAATGGTTGTATTTCAAACAACATACATAAACATTATGTTTGCTACACAAATGTGAACAAATAAAATATAAACAGCAGCAAAACATCCTTTTTCACTAAAATAATCAGACAATTCCCCTCAGATATCTGTAAATATACAGGCATTGAATTCAGAGACCAGAGGCCGTTGGGGCTCTTCAGTGACCACCTAATTATTGTTGGCAATGTCTTTGGAGGTAAAACTTAAATATATTGCTGTGTATCTACTGTATATACAGAGCTGCTTTCTTTTGGAAAAATAAACCCTGCTTCCTCCTGTAGGCGATACAATAAAATCTGCGGTCAACCAGCTGCTCTTCAAAAACACCCTTCATTCATCTTGTGTGTAACTCTTGTGAGTTTCTCTTTTGTGCATCGGTGTGTTGCCCTGTCTGTCCATCAAAATGTCTGCTGCCGTCAGACACTATTAAAACAGTGTGCCCTCCCCATGTGGTCTATCAACCACAACCGTAGTTCTCAGTAGCTCTCACTGCGGAGGCTGTGGTGGAGAGGAGGACTCTGAAAAAACTGTTATCCATCATGGATAACCTCGATCACCCTCTCCACAGCATACTGGACGGACAGCAGAGCTCCCTCTTCAACAGACAGATACAGGAGGTCAATCTTACCACAGGCTGTACAATAGCTCTGACATTTCAGACAGAGTCCCACCAGAGTCTGAAGTTTAGATATGGTTTAGCATAAAATCCTGTGTATTCCAAGTTCCACATTTATTAATAACTTTATATTTGAAATGTTTATACTAGGGCATTTATTATTATTATTATTATTATTATTATTATTATTATTATTATTATTATTATTATTATTATTATTATTATTATTATTATTATTATTATTATTATTATTATTATTAATGACAACAACAACAACAACAACAATAATAATAATAATAATAATAATAATAATGATAATAATTTCCTATTTAATATGGACCTTTGTCTGAATGCTGCTGCAATGTGTGATTTTCCCAGTTTGGGATCATTAAAGTATACTTACCTACCCACATACCTACCTACCGACCAACAACCGACCGACTGACCACACTTTCTAGCTTCAGAGTTTCACCGTTAAGCTATGCGTTCCTACCTGTTGACCAGACATCACTAAACACCTATAGGTATATTTATTGATCAGGTTGCTTGTCAAATCTCCTGCTCAACACAAGACTTCCCCAACAGACTTCACTTGAACAGTCCTGAGTTTAGGATTACAGCTGCTGCATCAGAAACAACAGACTAGTTCAGACAAACTAAATCAACACCTTTACATTTGATAGTAACAATATTTTACTTAAAAACTTGATGAATTAGGCAAACCTGCCAAAGACACAGTGCTACAATCAGTAAGTGTAGTCAGACAATGACTGTTATGTGTTTCAGACTAGTGGCTTTGGTATAGAGGCCTGAAGGTTTTTCTTTTTGTCATTTGTATACAGTACTTTCTATCACTTTATTTATTTCTCCAACTTTATAAAGCACAGTTTATGATACTACTTTTTATGTCCAAACTCTTTATCTGCAATTCTTATTCCTCTTTGGAGCAGTGTGTTCCTGTGTTTCAGTCCAGACTCTCCACTACTTATCGACAAGGCCATCTCAGAACAAAGCAAACCTCTCTCTCTCTCTCTCTCTCTCTCTCTCTCTCTCTCTCTCTCTCTCTCTCTCTCTCTCTCTCTCTCTCTCTCTCTCTCTCTCTCTCTCTCTCTCTCTCTCTCTGTTGTGTGTGTGTGTGTGTGTGTGTGTGTGTGTGTGTGTGTGTGTGTGTGTGTGTGTGTGTGTGTGTGTGTGTGTGTGTGTGTGTGTGTGTGTCTCCATTCAATTCTCTTGACAAATTTTTTTGTGTTTTTGTGCTTCTACTTTAGATCCTTGTCTCCGCTCAGTAAATCACAGCAACATCAATGCTGACTGCTTTGAGCATTCAGAATAATTCAGCAGCGGCTCGACCCCGCCGAGGAGGAAAGCTGTTTTCAAGATTAGCAGTAAGAGCTCTTCGTGACGACAATGTGTGGTGAATAATGCTGAGACTAATCCTCCCCCCATAGCTGTTGGCTAGATGGCCATTTATGGGTGGTTTGGCTGTTGTGCTCTGTTTCCATCTTCCCTGTTAATCCATAGGCAGCTGAAGTGGTTCATGAGATGCTTCAGCACTTGTCAGTTTATACACAAACAAACCATCACATCAACAGGCACCCAAGCTCTCAATGCACTCTCAATTTAAATGCTATTGTGCTTTGTATCGGTGTGTGTCTGTGTTTGCGTATCGGTGTACTATATGTATGCATAAATGTGTGTATACACCATACTTTTTGTACAAAGAAGTAATATCCACCAGAGTGAGTCACAGAGTGGAAATTAAAGCCTGGGATGATCCCTTCTTCAATGAGCAAACACTTCATTTTGACAGATCATTAAGTAGACATTATCTTTCATTAGGCGCCTCTGCATTACTTATTCAACACCCCTGGGTCCCACTTGTACATTCACAAGTGCCAGCACACACACATTTAACCCCTTCCACAGACACACACACACACACACACACATGCACGCGCTCGCACACACACACACGATGGTCTGATTTGATACAATGCATTTGAAACACTGCATTCAGCAGCGTGCTGTGGTTAGCCTCGGACACTAAAACCAAGTTTCTGCATCTTGCATTTATCACAATCATGGCCTCAGCAGTGTCATTACACACCCATCACATCACCACTTTACAGAGTAATTACATTGACAGTGGGTTTTGTGAAAGAAGAGCGAATAGAGTTGTAAAGAGCATCCCGATTTAAAAAATGGACACGCTTAAGAGCATCATGGGAGAGGAAATGATCAAATCATGCAGCATTAATTCAAATGTCTTCTGCTTTCATTGCTCTTGCTCCTCTTCAATGATGTCAGCGATGCAGTTTTCGATGGAGCATGAAAACAACCTGTTGGTGACATTAATGGGGCGACACATTTGTGGGTGGAGGCTGGAGCTGTTTCCAATCCATCTCTCTGCGTCTACCTACAGCCTCTGCTCTCCATCCATCTCCTTAGCAGCTTTTTTTCCCTTCACCCTCATTCATATAAAACCTGCCATGCTTGTGTCGGTCAAGCACACCCCAGCGATCTATCAGAGGGTGATTTTATGGGCTTTCCCCCGACGGCTATTGAGCTGGCCTCATCCAACCCAGAACAATTTTTTATTGCAAGATGTCCAACAAATTTAAGCTGTTTGCTCTGATGGTACATTGTTGAAAAACGAGAGCGCTTTATGGAACATCATGACAATTCATTGTGCTGGCAAATCGATGACACACCAGGGAAATTGGAAGTGATAATGAAATTGTTGTGAAATGATACTGAATAGGTAACCGATCACATTAAGGCTCTGATGAGATTTTGAGATAAATGGGATTCAACAATATGTCTCTAGATTCACCTTTGAATCAATGACATCTTAAAAGTGTCCAGACTCTACCCTCACCTCTTTGTCTTTCTGTTTTTCTCTCTTTGTGTTGACCATGCTTATGTGTGGAAGACAACCACTGGATTCTACACACGTGGTTGCTTTTAATGCTTCAGAGCTCACTTTGCGTTGCCTCGATGATGAGGCAGACAAATTTACCAACACAGCTCTAAGAACATGAGCGGCATTCTTAACCTGTAAATGGCAATGAAAAATCATGGTAGAAATCAACTCGTAAACCCATCTAGGAAAATTTGGCTGGTGTTTATTGGTTTCCAGTCATGTTCATTATCTTTGAACTCCATTAGGGTTCTCGTCTCAAATGATTGAATCACTAATCAGATGTTGAATAAACCAATCAATTTGATTGGAATGAACTGAAGCGTACCAGCCTCTTGGTCCACTGAACATCACCTTATTTTGCTGCTCCATGTGTGTGAATATGGACCTGTGGGAGCACAACTCCTAATGCTATGTGACTCTTAAGGGAACTAGAACACCCTCATATCTCTACGGCATCCAGTCACTATTTTACTTTTGTGAACACATCTAATAAAAGTGCCTGATGGTATTTTGGGGTTTTCAACATTTTAGTTTTCTGTGTTTTGAGTAAAAATATTCAATTATTTGACTCAGTATTTGGCAAAAAACATATTCTTGAGTGTTTTCTTTAAACAATTTATACAGTTTTACAAACCTGTTTTGTGTAGAGTTAGTCCTCAGCAATCAAACATGATTGATTCAGAGAGGTTGTTTGTAAGTTGAATTGTTCGTAAGTCATTATTTATTACATTTCAGTCTGTAATCACCATTTGAGGTCATTTAAAAGTCATTACTGCTCTAAATATGAAAGTATATAGCGCAGAATTAAAACAAACTTTTTGCCACAATGTAAAATATAAATCTTCTTTATAAAAAAAGGGGGAACAATAACCACTAATTTAGACAGCAATGCAGTGTCCTAATAAACCTACTGTACTGTATTCCCTTCATCACATATGATGACAATGTTATACAACAACAGTTTTATGTCACTGTGAAAACCTCGTATAAACTTACTGCCAGGACTTAAATAGGCTTTAAACTGATATCCCAATAAACCAAAGCAGTTTTCCACTGCAGGAGTGTATTCAAGCTGGAATGCGGTGAATAGCAGACGGATGATTTATGTCAGCACTGGTTGTTTGTTGATTAACCATCATAGATGACACTTCCATATAATATGC
>NC_090786.1:12895000-12947500 GCF_040054535.1 Antennarius striatus | reverse complement strand
TCCGGTGCATGTTGTAATTGTCTGCTGAAAATAAAGATTCAATATGCAAAGTTGATCATCTGAGAAAAAAAACACATGGCCCAGCGAACTTCAGGAGACTCTGAGATGTCATAAGCTGTCCGCCATTCATCTCTTCACCTAAAGAAATAATTGTTAAAATCGACATTTTACTTGAAACACGTTAAGAACTTTTTATTTTTTATTATTTGATAGCAATCGTTATTTTCCATGGGAACACCGTTCCCCCTCTTTTATTCGAGCAGGAGCGGTGTGACTCCACCAAAGTAGTGGAGCATCAGTTCTTTCTCTGATGAGAAGGAAAGAGAAAGAAATAAAGAGGTGAAATTCTACACACATCATAAAAAATGTACACAGCTTATTGAATCTTTGAATGTCAGTGTCGCATGTTCGTGTGTTGCGTAATGTTGTGCGTAATGTTGGTGAACGACAGCTCCGTTTAAGTTCAATAATTTGCAGACGGCAGTGGTTGTGCTGGTTTTGCACTACGATGGGAGGCCACCTCATTGTTGGCTGTTGTTGTCAAAAGGAAGTTCAGATGTCCTTTCTGGAGGCTCTGGTGTCCGATCATCAGGTCTCCTCCGCTTTGATGGGAGTGACTTTAACCAGCAATCACTCACATCTCTTGACTTCCTCTTCCAACTGGGTTTAACGAATATAAATTGCACTTTTTTTTTGCTTTGGGGATTAAACAGACAACTTCATTTCATATTGTGTTCTGACTCCATGTGTGAGCGGACAGCTGACAGTTCTTCCACGTTGCTTTTGCAGTGACACTCGACGCGTCACTTATCACAATAGGATGAAGCGCTCCAGCATGCCTTTGCGCATACCTGAGCTCAGCGCGGGTTGTCTCTTGAGGTGTTTTCTTGCCACTGCAGCCTCCCAATGTCACATTTGAGCTCTTAGCCTGCCGCCTTTGTCAGCTTATTAAATAACAACTGCCTAAATAAAATTATTGCTCGTGTGCCAAAAAAAAAAAAAAAAAAAGTCTTGGGCCTGCAGCGAGCAAATGCGTCTTTCTAGACAGCCGTCTGCTTTGAGCTGTAATCTCATTTGCACTTGTGCACGTATTAGCAGCAAAGCGATTAGCGGTTCATGCATTAACAATTTAGAAAATCGTTGGAAGGTATTGAGTGTGTGTGCATCAGACATGCAGAATGGACTGTACTGTCGATATATCTTGCAGGATCTGTGAATATGGAAGTGTGTGTGCGGGTACGTGTGTGGGTGAGTTCACACTTTTCCTACGGTCCGTCCTTGAGATTTAAAAAATAAAAAAAATTGTGGAATTTTGTTCTGCTGAATTCAGAAGCACCCATTAGGGTTTTCCGCTGCCCGTTTGTGCGCGTCATCCAAGCCACAGGGCTGCGCGCACCACGGAGCTCCGTGAGGACCCTCCAGCTGTTTGACTTGAGCGGTTTTTCTCCTGGGTGCTCTTTGCTTTGCAGTTTTACTTTGGCCTCCGTGATGACTGTTAATGAGATGCATGTTTAATGACAGTGGAGCAGATTGAACTATGAACCCACACACACACACACACACCATCAGTCCCATTCCCCCCTGTGTTTAGCCGTAATAGTTCAGAGAGAAGGAGACAATCCACTCAGTGTAACGAAGCAATTTACTTCTTTAATGACACATTTTAAACTGTGAATTCGGTGATTAATTATTACAGAGTTGCGTGTGTGTGTGTGTGACATCCAGAGAGAGAGAGAGAGAGAGAGAGAGAGAGAGAGAGAGGCCAGGTGAAGGCTGATTTTCTACATATTCCAATCCTCCCCCCAAAGAAAAGCGTGTGGTGTGATGTGATGTGATGTGATGTGATGTGAGGGCACGTCTTTGTGCGAATGGATTTTTAAGTGGGTTTCTTTGTGTGGGAAGGAGAGCTACAGGTGAGTCATTCTTTTTACTTAAAGCAACTTGTGTGAGAGAAGAGAGTGTGCGAGTGTGTGTCAGTGCACACTTGAAGGGAAGCTGACCTGCCTTGCTCAAAGGTAATGTGGGTGGTCTTCAATCATGTAACCATCTAGAAATAAATCCCTCTCAGAAAGGAACACCGTGTCAGAGTGTGAGGCAGCCTGACGCTCCCCGTTGAGTTTAAGAGCACCAGCTGAGAGATGACAGGTAATTATAGAAACGTGGTGAAGTAATCTCCTCCTTCACCACACACACACACACACACACACACACACACACACACACACACACACACACACACACACACACACACACACACACACACACACACACACACACACACACGCACACACACACTGGTTTCATGTATACATAAGCCGCTATTATCTCAGACTTTTCTCATTTCCTTCTCTCACACACTCAATCAGGACTAATTGTCCAGCCATTCTGAAAGTCATCCTTTTTTTTGGTCTGATACTGGAAGTTACATTACCTCACAAGTTGCTGAAGAAAATGTTTTTTTATACAGGTATATGCACGTTAAGATGTACTTCTGTATTTCTTTTAGTTTTGTATTTTGTACTGCATCATGCCTCTCCACTCTGATGCTGCAGTTGTTTGTCACGTTCAGATTACCTGTCAAATCCAGACTTTCGTTCTGTCTAAGTAGAAAACTATAAGAATGACTGGACAAAAAAAAAAGCACCACCTTTTTTGTAAGGAGTATTTTGTGTGAACATCAATCTCAATCTGTACAAAATTAAACTGTAAAAAAACTAAATTAATTGGTTATACGAGTGCACCAATTCCAAAAATGAAGGAATTCCAGAAGTATTGGACTAAGGGGCAAAAATGAAAAATGAATTAGTTTGCCAACCTCTGGGGACAAGCCAACAATCCACAGTGTATCCACCTCTTCAGAATCAGACTTTTGTCCAACTCTGTCCTCCCAGCTCCAAGTGGGCTCTGTCCCTGCTCGTCAATAGCAAAGCCCAAAGTTGTTGTCTTTGTTAAATTGTATTTTTTTAAAAATTTTTGTTGAGTCGTGTGAGGAAGATCAGCCATATTGAATGCGAGTGATTGGATTTTTTTATGGACAAGAACTGAGTTAAAATGTATAAATGTGAAAGAGGCAAAGCTGAACGTGACTTTTCCCTTATTGCTTAAAGCACGGTAGGGCCTGAGTTTAGACACAAATTAGTTTCTATAAAGAAGATTTGATATTTGTTGCTGAATGTATTCGTGAAGCACAAACCCTTTTTAATATTCTTACTCTTTGCAACGCCATCTTATACACATGTGCACACACGCATGCACGTGTGCACGCACGCACGCACGCACGCACGCACGCACACACACACACACACAGAAATTAATGAAAACTACAGTCAAGAAGCACTGAGGCAAAGAAAAAAAACATGTGTATACAGAAAGCTCATCTTTTACTTCTGTTGCTGTCGTTAATCTGTTCGTGCTATAATTCATATATTCTTGCATTCTTTGTCTGATGTAAAGTAAGTGATTTGACCTTAGGCTAATATCTGAAATACATTGACAATGAGTTACAAGGAGTTTGTGCTACACAATATCAGACAGCTCAAGCACACAGGTTAAGCCCCTCAGCTGCAGAGCAACTCCATTGTGTTCTAAAGTGCTCATTTAAATTATATTGTGTTTCCAAGCTAATTAAAGATGTTAAAACTTGTCTGCATTGTGTTGCAGGATCTGGGCATAGGGCATCTACCACACTGGGGACCCTATGACCTCTGAGTCCTCCCATATGAATGATTGTGGTCTCCACGCTGTACTCTACTTCAAGAATGTTTGGTTTACTGGCTGCTTGTCTAAATCACTGAGAAACTTGACATTCTTTAATTAGTTTTATGCTGTTTACTGGACAAAGAAAGGAACTAATTTCATTCTTAGTTAAAATTACAATCTTTGTTTATAAGAATAACTGAGCCATGTTCATGCGTCACATTTTCCATATTCAAGCATATCTTATTTAGAGATATAGAAAATACCTGCAGCGCACCGTATGAAGCATTTACAAAAAAAAAAAGGGAAAAGGGAATTATTTATAAATCTGTGAACAAAGTGAAGTCACCCTCAAATAGAAAAATTATATTGTGCAAACTGTCTGATTTTTGTGGTTGTGCATTGGGCAAGTTAAATATATGGAGGACAGGGAAGAGATTGTGGTCCATTTTGGGAATGTGAAAAACATTTGCTGCTGATTGTTCCACAGTTCAAATTACTGTTCGCTTCATTAAATTCAAGATAGGTGATGCTGCACTGACAGACTTGTGAGGATGCCTGAGATTAAAGTCTTACTTAACGTAATTTAAAGTGGATACCGGTTACCACTGCTGGCCCGAGCCAATTCTAGGGCTAAGATTGCCTTTCTAATCAAACTTGTCAGAGGGAATTTGGCTTTGAGTCACCTTCATGGCATGACAGGTCTTGCCATGGCTAGAATCATAATGGCCACAGGCAGTAATTAAAAGTCTTGGATTAATGTGTCGTGTGATGTGCCAGGACGTGTGCGACACAGGCTGGCTCATTGGGGACCCTCGATGGGATCCTTGGCCCCTATTCTTCCCTGTAAGTGCCAGAAATGCTGATTTAAAATGACTGGAATCCTACATGGAGGAATGCTCGGAGTGTTTCACTTAGGCTTATCTGTCAAATTGGTTACATCATTGAGGGAAGGAAGGAAAGGGTAGCAATGAAAGACAGGATATCAAGGAAAGAGGTAAAGGAAGGACGGAAGCAAAGCCCATGAAGTTGACTTGGGCTGCAGACAGAAATGCCTTTACCGTCTACACCCCAGCTCTTTGGGAGTCTGTCGGTGTTGTTTGTCCTTTTTAAAGGCCCGTCCTGCCACTCATACCCGGCTCATGCCCATCTCTTCTCCATCAATGTAGCCCTTTAATGATATGGTGGCTGCCCACCTGAGGCCTCAGTCTGGTTTTGACATTCAAATTTGTGCTTCCTCAGGTGAAGTGGATTTGATGTCAGCTCTAAGAAATCAAGAAGCTCACATAATCACCCATCCTGTCTCTACTGTCCTCTGTCTAATGATCTCATTATATTTTTAAATAATCTGACTGACAGTCCCCACTTAAGATGCACTCAGGTTCTCTCTTTAACTCTATCACACTACTCCCCCTCACTGTCTCCACTGTCTCAAATCATATTATATAATAACATCATATATATATTTCTGTCTCCAATGGAGTGCCTTAAGTTCTTCATGCCTCTCCTCCAATGATCCCTCCTTCCATTTGCTCCCATACCTTTGTTTTCCCCTGCAAGGCGTCGGCTAACACAAACCCAAACTTCCTCTCTGACCCCTCACTTCGCTCCATCTCCTCCATCACTTTCACACTGATTTGGATCTGAGCTTAACACGCAGAGTCAATCTTAAGAAGTTTTAATCATTGAGCAAATCTACTGAGGGTGAGGCAATCATTAATTAAAATAAGACTTACTCACCTCGCTCTTGCCCTCTCTCACCCCCACCCCCTTCTCCTGACCTCCTCCCTTTCTCTGCAAAACGCACCCATTTCTGAATGCCTGCTGGGAGAAGAGGAGAAGAGAAGGTGGAGAACAAAGGTGAGGAGATAGGGAGCAAAATAATGGCTGGGAAAAGTTAAAGTCACAGATCGAAAATGAAGGAATTAAAAATCGAAACACCTGTCAGATTGTTTGGGCTACAAATGTGTAAAGTCATTTTTTGTGTTTGCAGCCTGAGTCTGATTGTGTTTCCATGTCAGAGATCATTATCAGAGGACATGAAGATAGTTGGTGTGAGAGGAGAGGATGCAGAAGACAGGGTTAGATGAAGGCAACTGATTCGCTGTGGCGACCCCTGAAAGGAAAAGCCGAAAGAAGAAGAAGAAGTCAGAAATCATTATCAATCATTCATTTTGTTGCTCTCACTTTCACTTAGGTAATCTGTCACTCATGACATCGGACATGCATTAGAGGAGGATTTTGTGTTCATCATCCAGTCAGCTATTCTCCTCTAAACTGACACCAGCTCATCAGTATGGGCAGGAGGAAAAATCAGCAAATAGCTAAACAATGTTACTGTGTAGGTCACACTCCTGTCCCGCCTCCGCTGTGGCCTTTAACACATTATGCATATGAGACCTCTAAAGTCATCAGCTTACATATTTCAGGCCGTAGAATCACTGTAGGAGAGAGACGGTTTATATACTAGGTGTGTCGAGGATGTCTGAAGAGAACATGTAGCTGCAATAAACTGAGGATTTCAGGGAGAATGTGTGGATCCCATTTCTGTTCCGTCATTGCAAATGCGGGAATAAAATACACTGGTTGCTTTGTACACCGCTTTTAGTGTACAAACTTATTAAACTCTTATATTAGAATGCAAACGTTCACCAGATCCTAGTCCAGGTCATTATCAAAATTGTAGCACCTCCAGGTTATTCTAGGAAGGTCCATCGTTGATGAAATTTTCATCCAAATCCATTTATTAGTTTTTGAGCAATCTTGCTGACGAATACACAATCTGAACCAATCACATAACCCCTTTGGTGGATGTAATGATGATTAAGACATAAAGCTCATAAATAGATCACACAATTGCCATTAAGATTAACCGCAATGCTCTTTTACAGTGGGACTACATGCGATGCGATTGGAGTGTAATCCACTTTTTGATCTAATCTTTGCCAAAAGCCACATTAATAACTTAAAAATTAAAAAACAAACAAACAAGCAAACAACAACAGTGCAGGTATTTCAGCTTGGGACAGACCTGCTGTGGTCGTTTATTCATCAATGATTCCTCAGTTCCATTGACAGAACAAAAGTAAGGAGATAGCTGGAGGTGATTAGAGACAACCTTGTGTTTGTTCTCATCAAAACAAAAGTCAATCATGCTGTTACAACACACACACACACACACACACACACACACACACACACACACACACACACACACACACACACACACACACACACACACACACTGAAGCGAGACTTGGCTCAGGAGAACTCTGCAACTTCTCTTACATCCATCAGTTAGTCCTGATAGAACATTGGAAAAGATGCCAATAAACAGGCGTACACACTCACATAGCACAAACACACAAACACACATGTGCAAGTACAGCTATAATATGATCAATGAGCAAAACCTGACCAGTATCTGTGAGATAATGTATTTGGAATAAACTCACTGTTTCCCACTGCACAGATTTAATAGAGAATGCTGTCTGCTGTTTTTGGTGGGTAGCGTTAAAAACTGATTTGCAGCCATATGGCTGTAAACATCAGGAGAGTTTAACTGGACTGAAGAGAATAAAACAGCAATGTCTGGTCTTGTCCCTGGTAAAACAACAGTTTTTAATTAGATATCTGAAGTTTTTAATTTTTATGCCTCAAAAAATGATCCTAAAGCTGTGAAGAGACCATTAAGGCAACATCCAACATCCTGCAACGGGAACAGAACAAGGTCTCAGTGGAGTCCAACAGATTGAAAAAGAACACACACATGCACGCACACAAGAACCCCCCGCCACACACACACACACACACACACACACACACACAGACACACACAAGTACATACATAAAAATACTGGAATATTGGTAGGATGACATCCTGAAAAGCAGAGAATCCAACGGGACTTTTGAGGAGTATAGTTGCTCTGTTTGATATGCTGCATTGTGTTGTCATCTGATGAAAGAGAAGCTGTAAAAGCAGCTGTTCTTTCAAACATCTGGGATAATGTGATATTGCTGAGCATCATTAGCTCGCTGGCAGGCTCTAGCCTGTCCTGACTTTAGCCTCAAAATGGCTGCCTTCATCACGGGTCCCCTGTCAGCCTGAAGCCAGGTTGTCAATGGGGGGACACTAACTGACAGCTCGGTCTTTATCTTTCCCAGGAGAGATGCTGAAGTCAGCCATATCCTTACCTGATATGCACAGTGTGACACGGCAGAAGGAAAGTTGGAGGCTGGTTTCAAGTGTTTGAACTGTGTGACAGAAGGTTATTGAGAGACATCAAACTGCTGAGCCGGGCATTTTGTATTCAGTATCATAGAACAATGTCACCATGTTCTGACTTGACTGTGGAAATAGTCTGTTGCTCTTCTCAGACAGCCAAACGACACACTTTTAAATTCCATGGCGAAGACTTTGGAAGTCCAACGTTTGCACACTCAGAAGTCTCTCTGCTTTAATCTCCTTCATTGCACACCGCTTGCTGTGGGTGTTTGCTTGTGTACTGTGGGGCTTGAAAATCCTATTCCACTCACCCCTACCCACAGACCCACCCTCACCCCTCGCACCCATCTCCCTCTGGCACTGGTAAACCGATTACTCACCCAGCAACCTTACGTTCCGTAAGTGCTGCTCCCCAGGCACCGATCCCAGGTACCAGAATTTCATGAGTTAATAGAGTGCACTAATCAACACACACACACACACACACACACACACACACACACACACACACACACACACACACACACACACACACACACACACACACACACACACACACACACACACACACACACACACACACACACACAGGTTGATTGATTGTCGGTGTGACAGCTGTGACAGCGGTGGGACCTTACTAACCTGGATCAGAGCCGCTCTCCATCCTCATAGGTGGACTGAACGCTGTGTGGAATACAGCAGGGTGAAACACTCAGGAGCCAATCAAACGGCCTCATTCTGATGCAGTGAACATATTAGAGAGAGTCTTTCTCAATCAAGTCTCAGCTGAAATTGGATTAGTAACATGTTGACAGATCCGAGGTCAGTTGTAAACAATGTAAAATTTCGATATTTTGAGAAACATGAATACAGGAAAAAGTTGGAACATAAATGAAAGAGAAGTAAGTAACAACAACATTACAAGGGTAAATTTAAAAATATATACAAGGAGGAAGATGTACAAGAAGCCTAAAGATATAAAAATGTAATTTTATCAACAATTTTAGAATACATCTGAAATGTAATGAGAAAATAATATAAATGAAATATATATTTTATTTGGGGAATTCTATATTATTAAAAGACTATAAATGTGGTTTTGCAAGATTCAAGTCATAGCAGCTCAACGTTGGAACCAGTGATGTCCTGTAGTCACCTCAGCTCGTCCTCCTCAATAGAAGTAATGTCCTCCACGTCTATCTGGCTCTTTCTTTGGACCAGACCCAGTTTATTACACAATCTTTTTGAATTCCTAATGCTAAAAATAATGTTATGTTGTGCCAAAAGACTCATATATTTCTTTATTTTTGAAGCCTAGTGAAGTATAGTATGACTACTCTGTATGCCTCTAATTAACACCAATATCACTCTCCTGATATTTATTCTCTAGTTCATCATTCAAGTCACGACTTCCACAGTCTTCCAGTGATATTATTATTTTTTCTTGTGTGGTTTAAGAAACTGAAAGCATTTGTCTGAATTTTTTGTTTGTTTTTGTTTAGGTCAACATCTCTTTTCCAAACTTTTAGACATTTCTTCCCAATGATGGTGGTTTTAAGGATTTGGTGTAAACATCCTCATTCACACTAAGAAAAAGTGATTAAGAGAGTAATGATTATTGATGAGTCCACTATATTATTCATGCCTGTGGGTTCCTCCTGTGTGTTCATGACTGATGGGGGCTCTGTTGGGTTTTGGCACCAAAAGAGATAGTAGTGATTGTGTTTAATGGCTCCCCTGACTCACCCATAGGGAATGCTACTGTTGGTTAATATTACTAGAAAGTTTTCCTGATGTTTCAACATCACCAGCATCCATGTGTAAATGTGTGTATGTGGTGCTAGAGCAAAGGCTGACAAGGTTTCCTGTGATATCACTAGTACTGGGTTCTACTAATTCTTAATGCTGTTAAGACCAAAACTTACTGAAATCTTCTGTGCAAAGAATAATGAACTAAACTTTCATATACGGTAGTCTAGTTTTCTCTTTCTAGCCAGGGCTGAAATCAGTCAGGATTAGAAGTGTACAATATTTATTGAAAGTCAAACTCCTCCTAAGTTGATTGGATGATATTTTTAGAAGACTTTTACTCTCATGAATTTATTACTAAAGATAATAATGCATAAAACATTCAACTACAGATATGTGTTTTAGTTATAATGTCAAAGGCTAAAATGATCCTTTATATCAGTGGTCCCCAATCCCCAGGCCGCGGACCGGTACCGGTCTGTGAGTTATTTGGTAGCGGGCCGCACAGAATGAAAAAATAATTTACGTTGCTTTCGTTTTATTTGTTTCAGAGTCTGAAAGATGTTTTATTTTGAAAAGTGACGTCTGTGTGGAATGATGCACAGACGAATGCGTACGTCTGTCTGATTGACAGGTCTCGGTCACGTGCAAGGTTACCAACCCACATAATTAAGCGCCCACAACTGCGCCAGTGTTCTGGGTTGAGGTCAAGGCAGATTATCGTGAGATCGCCCCAAAAATATGGAAAACCCTGTTTTCATTTCCAACCTCCTGTCTTTGTAATGTGGGATCTTCCGCAGTGACCGTAAAGAAAACCAAACTGCGGAGTAGACCGGACGTCCAGAACACACTTCAGGTGTCATTGTCTCCCTTAACCCCTAGATCAGCGGTCCCCAACCACTAATTCTCATTATAGTAATTATTATTATTTGATTGACTTGTTCACCCTTTTATTGGAAAGGATCAGTATTTCTCCTACGTTGAATACACTGTTTGTAAGTCGCTATATTTCAAAATAAACCTCATCAGTGCAGTCACTTCAATTGAATTTTTAACATCATTATTTCTTACAATATTTTCGTTTACAGATGTATTGATTATCAATTTATGAAAAAAAGTTTGTTTATTATCTGTTGATGTCTGCATTTTACATAAAACCACTGCGGATGATTTATTATTAGACTACAGCTGTCCTGGCATCATTAATGACTATCGAGCAAATGAAAACCGGTGTGTGAAAATATTGTCTTAGATGAAATTGCTGCTTTATATCACTTATGAGTCTTTTATGCAAATAGCCTGATTTTAACATGTTTAACAACGATGGTTCAATCCGTCCATGTCACTCTGATCTGAACAATTTCTAGTTGTGAATTACCATTCTGCTTTTACCGGTGGTCAGGTAATTTGTATGTGGTGTGCTCTTTTTTTGTTTGTCTTAAGGGAGTCTCTCATTGATATTCCTAAGTGTTTCTACATCAAGTTGTCCTTAGTGTTTGACAGAAGAAGCAGAGGGCCATTACACACTCCCCCATTTTCACCTTCTCTCATCTCTCCTCCAAAGTTTGTCTCTTGTAGTATGAGTGATGATGCTCCTCTCCTCTCCTCCCCTCCCCTCCCCTCCCCTCCTCCTTTCCTTTCCTTTCCTTTCCTTTCCTTTCCTTTCCTTTCCTTTCCTTTCCTTTCCTTTCCTTTCCTTTCCTTTCCTTTCCTTTCCTTTCCTTTCCTTTCCTGTCCTCTCCTCAGAGGTGGAAAAGGTGATTAAAATTGATGTAAAATTAATAGTTTAAGCTCCAGCTCTCATGCCTGGGCAGGCGCAAGTTCAGTTCGCTGGGCACTGTAATGCAAAATAATGTGTGTGTGTGTGTGTGTGTGTGTGTGTGTGTGTGTGTGTGTGTGTGTGTGTGTGTGTGTGTGTGTGTGTGTGTGTGTGTGTGTGTGTGTGTGTGTGTGTGTGTGTGTGTGTGTGTGTGTGTGTGTGTGTGTGTGTGCGTGCAGGGGTTGTTTGTAACAAAGGGAGATTTATTCATAAGACCTGGTTGTTCAGTGATGGTGGCAGGGAGAAGTTAGATTAAGGTCATAAAGGAGTTACAATTTTTTTTGTTTTCCTTATATTATCTGCAAGAAAGGAGGAAAGTCTTTAAAATACAAGAGACAATCTTATTTACTACTTCAGATATTATCCTTCACGTTTTGATTGAGAGTGACAGCACTGAAAAGTATTGAGTATAGTTTCAGATTGAATCAGTCCTAATGCATCACGCTGCTCCCTATTCTGGTTTTGTTATCTGTGGAGAGCTCCCATCCATCCATCTATCCATCCATCCATCCATCCATCCATCCATCCATCCATCCATCCATCCATCCATCCATCCATCCATCAATCCATCCATCCATCCATCCATCCATCCACATGTCCACACATAAAAGCAGCACTGCTATTCCACATTTGTGTCAATGCCCTAAAGTTAGACACACCATAATTCATAATGTTTTCTTTATTTTGCTGATTATTCTAAAATAATCATGCCCTCTTATTTGTAGCATCTAATCATTTGTAGTATATTTGTATCATCAAGTTGTCCTTGAACTACTGCGGTTGTTATTGAGAATGAGCGAGTACACCACTATCCGTATCTGTATCTGTATCTGTATCTGTATCTGTATCTGTATCTGTATCTGTATCTGTATCTGTATCTGTATCCGTATCTGTATCTGTATCTGTATCTGTATCTGTATCTGTATCTGTATCTGTTCAACCATCTAAATTATCTGTATCCATATCTGTACAGTACTCGGAATGGGTGGGACTTAAAGCGGAAGTAGGTGTGATTTGCCCGAAAATGGGTGGGGCTTAAATCGGTACATTATTTTAAGTCTGAAATTGATATGGATTGATCAGAAGTTGTTATTTTTATTGTTTATTTTAAAACTATTTCCAGAGCAGCCTCAAAATTGAGATTCAAATAAATGTTTTTGATCACAAAAGTAAAAGAACTATTTACAAAACAAGTTTTTATGAACTCAGAAAATGAAGTGCATTAATGAATACAACGCATGCAATAGGAAATTATGAACTACAAAGTATGCATGAAGAAGACATGTCATACTCAACACAACTTTCTATTTTTTTTCTTTTTCTGTTTAATTTTTTTCATTTTTATAATCAAATTGTTTTTTTTGTAAATTATTTATTTATTTTTACCACCGAATGTTCTTGCCATTTTTTTTCACACGTGTTTGTGTGTGTACGTTTGTGTGTGTAACAGTTAAAATATCTATAAAGCGTAGAAATTATTAACTTGAATTGAAGTGAGAAAGTGTCAAACTAAGAGCTAGCAGGTAGGGCACCAACACTGACTACAGTGACGTCTGATTTGTCTCTGTAGGAGGGGCGGGCGCCCTGTGTGACTAGCCAATAACAGAGCATGAAGACAGTCAGTCCTGAGGATTTTCCTTCAGCTATGCCAGCTGGGATAGGCTCCAGCTCCCCGTGACCTGCGCAAGCGGATCAAGCGGTCAGGAAAATGAATGAATGAATGAATGAACAAGCACGAGTATTGACGAGTTTTACTCGTAACATGCTCGTACTCTCTTTATAGCGGTCAGGATGAAACTCAATATAGGTAAATGTTTTATTCATATACAAATGAATGAATGAACAAATGAATGAATGAATGAACAACACTTCCTGAGTTATGAGAAAACAAATAAGAATAAGAACAGGAACAAGAATTAGAATATAAATATATATTTTGCTTTTTACGGAGAGGAAATGCAAATTACATTGCATAGTGTTGGTGTGACCACTCAGCTCCATGCCATATGCGTTGCCTCCTATAGCCATAAAGCACAGGTCAGTCTCATCTCAGTGAGCACAGATGATAGCAAATGAACAAAGCTAGCAGCTGTGGCAACTAATGAATGATCATTATAATTAACTACTTACTTCTGCTATGCTAGATGAAACAAAGCTGCCTGTCATCTTTCAGTTTGACAATTGCAATGGTGCAGATTCACCTTGTTGACTCATTTGTCAAGAGAAGGGGGGGGTAATAAAGATCTGGATATGATGAATTCCACAAATGGGTGATGTATCATTCACATCACATTCAGTTCAGGGTAGCACATTTTGTTAATGTTTTGGCTCAGGCAAAAATATATTGGTCCATTAAGACCATTATTGTCAGATACTCTAAATCAAACAATCCCTCCAGTCATCTGAGAGGGAAATGAGCATTTCAAATGTCCCCAAAGACCTTTTCGTTATTATTACATTTAATATTAAACTAATACATTTACTTTTAGTGATTGAAATTCTTCACAAAAGTAAGAGATGACAAAGTTGGATTTTGGAAAAGAATAAAAAGGAATGAATAAAAGCAATAAATCTTAATATGAATCAGATAAATAATACATAGTTTATGAGACAGTGTGTAAGTGTGCGTGTGTGTGTGTGTGTGTGTGCGCGTGTGTGTGGATGAGAGCGAGAGAGAAAGAGAAAGAAGAAGGGGATGATTAAAGCTGGAAACCAGCTCGTCCCTCTTTGTGATCGTGTTTGTGATGTCATAGCCAAAACAGAGGACTCCCCTGGATTCAAGTGTTGTTTTTTTATGAACAATAATTTTTAACAGACACACACACACGCACACACACACACGCACGCACGCAAGCACGCACACACACACACACCCACACGCACACACACACACACACACACACACACACACACACACACACACACACACACACACACACACACACACACACTAGAGGTGAGCCTGATGCTCGTTGACCTGTTGATTCAGAACTATAATAGCACAGCTGCTCTCTGTCAGCACCTCCATGCAGATAGAAAAGAGCCTCTGTCACCACTTGCCTGCCTCTAAGTCAGGCTTTATGTCATCGTAATGCTTTATGGGAAATATTTTTAGCAACTATCTCATTTTGTCCTTGTGTGAAATGGAACATTACCCAGACTGAAGGAAGTAGATGGTGTTGGTCATTGCATAAAAGTGAACATGGTTGGTATTGAGTCGCTCTGTCTCAGTTTGCCACAAGAATGGCAGAATTTTATAGACTGTATCATCATGTGCAACACATTGATTTTCTAGACATCACATGTACCAAATCTGCTGCCAACATACTGATGATGTAATCCTGTCCAGTGATGGAAAATTTATTTTCCAAACTACCGTAGTATGCATCTGAAGGATAATGGTAACATGTTAGCTTGCAGCTTCTGTCGATATGCGTCCCATAAATTAATCCTGGTTGAGAACGCCTTGAGGGTATTCCATTTGATAGGTAGATGTTACAGTGCGTTTAGGACCCAGGTACAGAATAGAAACTGATTTAGTAAACACATTTATTTACAAACAAAGTACAACAACAAAAAAATCACCTTTTGGGTTAAAATACAAAAATAGTTAAAGTATCAATTGAGTAACCACCATGAAGGGCAAAGTGACAAATAAACATTAAAAAAAACCACCTCAGAGGGGAATACTCATAAAGTGTCAACTGAAAACCCTGGAGTTTAACTTGAACTGGTAAAAAAACGAAACACCAACACTACTCGAGAAAATCTAAACTAGTGACAGGAGGATTCAAAGTGCAAGTCGGGAACGGGAAGCAAAAAGAAAACCAGTAATCTGGCAATAAGGAAGAGTGAAGGCTGGTTTAAGTAGCCAGCTGAAGTCAATGAGCCACTCATGTATCTCGTATCCCTGCTGGGGAGGGAAAGAGTCAGGATCAGGGGACCAAAAAGGCACCTAAACACATCTTGATGGTCAACTTGCTAATGGTTCCTTCCTTCATTATATTTCATTACATCTGAAATTTTATGCCGTCATCTGCAGAAGAAACATTTCTGTGCTAAAGTAAAGGTGTTGTGGCGTTCATCATGACTGACTAGCAAGACTGTAGGCATCTATCTTCAGTATGAGACCAAGGGTATCGTTTGATGACATCACAACTCCTCAACTCCTGTAACTGTTCAAATATTTCACAAGGCTTCCATATAGTATCGTGCTCGATGCTGACATGTGCGCCTGTTTTTTGAACTGGTGCTCAAAACAACTGATTACTATTTTCTTCCAATGCACTTGTTTGGTCACCCAAATATTGACCCTTTGATATAAACTGAAATGAATTCAAGTATTTCTGGGTATTTTGTTGAATTTGACATGAAGACAGCGTTTATTGTCAGACGTGTTTGACTCTCCATCTTCCATATGTTTGCAGCTGCTTTCAATCTCAGTTGTGACTTCATGTTTTGGTCCGTTTTCCGTTGTGTGTTTGCTGACCTCAGTCATTGAAGGTGGGTGTTCTACACCTGAATGTTTCTCAGTTCACCATGTATTTCCTGTATGATATTTTAATGGAGTCAGAGACAGAGGAAACACATGAAGGAAAGCATATGACAGATTGTGTGTGTGTCTGTGTATCTGTGTGTGGCATGCCTTCAACAGAGATGCTGAGAGAAATTCTGCCTCTCATACTTTTCCTTCACAGCAACAGGGATGAGTTGGCCTCTATGCTGCAGCTTCATAGCAGCTCCTTAAACCATTGTCTGTGCTGCTCTTCACGTAGGTTTGAGTTAAAAAGGCAATCCAAAGATAGAATGGAACAATGATGACGGCACTACCAATCTGCTTTAATCAGCAGTAATAGCACTGTAGGCTTTTTAATGACTCAGATTTTGGAGTCAGTAGTTTTAACTAAGCTTGTGATGGGTGCTGTTGCCATCACTAAGTATGGATTATTCATCAGCAACTTATATGTCTACAGCTGATATAAAATTTACTATCATCAGAATATATATATGTTCCTGTATCTCTGCTCGCCTTTAGTTTTCCATTTTGAAAAAAAGTACCTGTTTCCACATTCAGTTTATTTTATTTTATTTTTTTTAATATCACCTCAGTTGCAGGTATAGGCTGAGAAGCTAAATGTCAAATGAGACATTAAAGACAACACATTAGTCAGAGAGAGTAAATCAATCAATGGCTGTCATTCATTGAAAATCCTGCATGGCACAAAATAAAGGGTCACCACAGTCAGGCCCAGCAATCAGCTACTATAGCATCCGTAACTTTATTTTCATTGCTGCTGCTTCGTCAATAAGAGGATCAACAGGTAGATGAAAGAAGTGTGTCACAATGAAGACCACAGCAGTTCCACACAGCATCCTAACCTGAGGACACCCTCCCAAAGTGGAACAGTAACTGTAGAAAAGTAGCAGATACCAAGTCGAGGTGGGTATGACCGTCTACATGTCCATCTGTCTGCCTGGGCTATGTCTCACAGATTCTCACCACCTCTTTACGATTTCTTGCACTACTAACATAGAAGCTATTAAAACGTCAATGGTGCCATCTGTAACATGTAAACAGATTTTTAAAATCTTTGATGATTTGAGTTTTAACTCTGAGCTCCACAGGTAAAGCTCCACAGGTAACAGATAATGGTAGTTATCACTAAAGAAAAAGTTAGTTTCATAAAACAGTACAATAAGCTCCAGTTGTTGGTTCCTCCAGTGATCTGCTATTTGAAGCCAGGCTACCTTCAAATTCTGGCCATATTCTACAAGTTTCTCTTTTAATATGTTTTGCAGCATCAAGAGTGTTCTCTTTCCACAAAAATGGAGTGGCGTTTTATAAAGCTGAGGACACCTTGTATCTCTCATGTGTTAGGGAACAGTCAGACTGTGTCGTCCCAAAAGGAAATCCTCCCCATCCCTCTTCTCTCTGAATCTGTGGCCTGCATTGTGGCAGTGATGACTGGAAAGCCATGACAATAATCTTCTTGCCTCTGTTCTCTCCACCTCCCCTCGCAGTCCCTACAAAGACTGTTTCCTGTCATAAGACAGCCACTCTGACACAGTGTCAAAGTGTAGGTTTCCAGTTTTTTGCTCAAGTGGGAGCACTTTTCACGTGGTATTATGTATGGGAATGATACTCTCTTGTGAAGTCACAGATGCTAGTAGGTACACACATGCAAGCAAACAAAAAAAAGGTCATTTTAGAGAGCCATTTTTTAGTTTATTTTTGAGGGTTTTTGTGAAAGTGTTTCTTACTACCATATTCAGTATAATCCACTCCCCTTTGTCTTCTTGTGAAAACAGTCACAACCTGTACTTGAAGCTATTTTTCAGGCAGTGCTTTGACAGCGATAATGTATGCGTATTCTAGCTTTTATAATAAGCACCTGCACAGGGAAATGATTTGAAACAAATTAAAGGAGTGGAGTTTTTGCTCTGGTGAAAATTTCTGTCAGATTGCCAGAATGAACTTCAAATGAACTTTATGCATTGTAATTTCTGCCATCGTTTTGCAGCCAATGCTGTTTTTCTGAGGATGTGCTGTACAAAATAGGCCAGTTCTCATTATTAACTCCACTGAGGTGTCACACTTCAATTGTGAGACTTACAAATTAGTAGATTTTTCTCGCAAATTAATTTTTTTCTGTCGTCACATCTCTCTGACCTTGGTGAAGTCTGGCCTTTTTTTAGGATGGTGCATTGGAAAAACTTATGAACCGATGTGAAGTAAGGTTGTCAGTGGCGCTGGTTAATGGCCCAATAAGAAAGTGTTATTACAAACGTGCATCCACATGCACAGCCGTGCATGGACACCCATACACGAATCCACTTTTCCTTTGTAGGTTTTATAAAACTGACATTTCCTTATTGTCCCCCCTCCCGCCCCTCTCTCCTCTCCCTACCGTCTTCTCCTTCTCCGCTCCTATTCAGCTGCATCCTGATGGGGGAGCCGGTTTGCCTTATCGCCTTTCTCCAGCTGGGGATCTGTGGTTCTCTCTTTCCCTCAACATACTAAAAGGGAGGAGTGTGTTGATTTGGCATGCTTCACAGACACACACACACACACACACACACACACACACACACACACACACACACACACACACACACACACACACACACACACAAAATTAGCAGGAGGGGTACGCAAACAATGACACGCTCACACTTGGATGGAGCTCATCCTAATTTCATGGCTGCAAGTTGTGCAGACCAGAGAGGAAAAATAATAACATTGAAGAGGAACAATTGTCGGACTCCTTTCAGCCGCCTCTTCCCCTTTGTGCTGTCATTATATGCACTGTTTGCAGCAGTGTATAATGCCACCTGCCTGTGGCTGTTAATGACTACAGCCACTCTCTTCCCCCATTCTCCTCACCCACTTAAGCACCTCAATGAACCACCTGTATGCTATATGTGCTTTTGTCTGTGAATGTGCATGCATATGTGTGTGACATACCTAAACAGCTTCAGGGTTGCTTCCTGTGCATCTAACCAATTATCTTTATCTACTTTTCTTCCAATGACTGCTTTGAAACAATTGTAGAGGAGGTGGAATAGAAAAAGTCTGGCTGCCACAAGTATCACATGTACTGGTTTGTCTGTGCTGGAGGGTTGCAGCTATTTATTGAGATACTCCGGCAGAGAAATCTTAATAGTTTAATTATCTGGACTGCAGCTACTGCAGTGCTTAATATTCATTATTACTTGGCTTGTGATTTTATCATGTAACTCATACTAATTGTTCATTCCCAACTTCTATTCACATTACCTCACAGTTTTGTGAAAAAGACATCTTAGTTTCTGCTGTTTGTGACAGCTTTAAGACCAACTGGTCAGTTTCCTTAAACTTATATGGGTCAAAGGTTTTTATGGTGATATATTCATAGTAATAGAAACAAACAAGATTACCACCCAATGCTACAGAGCTATAAACTTTATCCAGCTACAAACAGAGATCTGTTATCAGAAAAATCTATAAACAATCAATACTGGCAGGCAACACATTTGGTGATAAGCTACAGCTGAGGAGTCCAGATATTTAATCCTGCAGGTTTTTTTTCCACCTGGAGGCAAAACTACAAACTGGAACTGGTGGTCAGAGTGAATGAACACTGCAAAAATACGATTTTGTGCCAGAAAAACAAAACATGGAATTATTCCTTAGAAGTTTTGAAGACAGCAAAAAAGGCCAGTCAGTATTGAACTACAGTACATGCCAACAAAGAGCATTAACTCTGCCTAAGGTGCTGTTGCTGAATGTGTTGGGTCTTTGGGTTTCCTGTAGATCAGATAATTTAGGTATGAGGTTGTGTTCGTACAAGCCGAGAATTGGAAGGAAGGAACCGATTGTCTTCAAAGTTTTTGCCTCATCTGAGGATAAAACGTGGCCTGTCACCAAGAACTTGATCGAACCCACTCAGACCTTCCTAATTAAGCCAACACAAGCCTCAGTTTTGCATCACATTTGCTGTGCACTGACCTCCTAGTTATACTAAGATGTTCAGAAGTGTTGGTGGTGATGTCGATGACAGTAACGTCCCTGTTTACACTGCTCTGTGTCACTTTCAAATTACCCAAACACTGGAGGCAGCCGTTGCAGACCACTCAGATCCCTGTTTAATAAACAGAATTCACCATCTCTGTCTCTCAGCGCTGCCACCGTTGTAGACTGCTCTCGTTTTTGGCTGAATGTACAGTCAAATGGTTGAAGCATCCCAGCTTGTTACATAGCGAAGAAAACTAACAGAATGTGTGTCTGTCTTTTTCCATCTGCAAACTGATACCAGGTTGAACTCCTGTGTTATTAGCCAGGTTATTTATTGGCACCAGCTTTCTGTAATAATCACTTGATGCAGCCTTGTGATGAGAGCCATCGAAAGAATGACACAGCAGCCAAACAGCTGGCAACAATACAGGAGTGTTTAATACTCTGACTGGCCGACTCATCGCACATCTCATTCCATCCTTGGACTGTTTCATGGCGCAGTATCAAAGTCTGAGATTAGGAAGGTGCCAGTTCTTAAAACAAACACACACATACAGATACCGTATTATGTGTATGTGTGTGTGTGTGTGTGTGTGTGTGTGTGTGTGTGTGTGTGTGTGTGTGTGTGTGTGTGTGTGTGTGTGTGTGTGTGTGTGTGTGTGTGTGTGTGTGTGTGTGTGTATGTGTCTGTGTGTGTCTGTGTGTTTGGGCTCCTGAGGCTAGGGGTCCTATCATGCTTGTGTGTGATGGCTAAGGTTATCTAAACAATTAACCCGGTGTCACGGGTACGGAAGCAGGACAAACAGAAGCTGCATCTAAACCAACCAACAGACACTTATATCTGAACACCCGTCACACAGGCTCTGGCATCTGCTGGCCGGTGGCTTCAAAAGTGACAACAATTCATCCTATCCTTAATAGCTATCTGAATGGCAGTCAAGAAAATGAAAAAAAAAAAAAAAAAAAAAAAAGAAACATGTAAGTGCTGCACCCACCTTGAGTCCTTCAGGAAGGACAATACCGCTGCAGCCAGCAGCTGAGAGGGGAGTGAGCTTTGTTATCGAACACCTGCTGCTGAGCTCCAAGTTGCAGCTCTCTGGGGAACTGAGATGATTCGTTATGGGGAAAAAATGGGAAGTGATAATGAAAACAGCTGGAGGCAATTTTAATTTCATTAAAAAGTAAAAATTAAAAAATAAAAAGTTTGATAAACGGAGCTGGTGACGTTTTTTTTTAGCAGTTTAATTAGATTACACAAATTTTCTCCTTAATCTTTAATATAAAGTATCTAAATCAGTGGTTCTTAGCCTGGGTTCGATGGAACCCTATAGGGCTTCGGCGGAGATAGAGGTCAGAACTTTTGCTGAACATACATGAATCAGTGTACGTTTGACACGTCGTGTCAATTCGTGATGACACGCCCCCCTTTGCCATCACTGGCTGCAGGTGATCACATGACGCTACATCGATTAGCCTACCTGTACTACATGGGATTCTGCGCATTCAGTAGTCGATTTATGCCTGTCATGATGGTACGTCATCTGATTACTTCTTAATTTAATAAATAGTAACTATGTTGAGCAAAAAAAAGACAGTGGTCGGATGAACATGTGCAACGGCGGCCGTAGCTCAGTGGTATCGCGGGTCAATGATTCAAGATCGGCGGTTCGATTCCCGCTCCCGCCGAGTCATTTGTCGTTGTGTCCTTGGGCAAGACACTTGACCCTCCTTGCCTCCAGTGGGGCACTCGCTGGTGTGTGAATGTGTGTGATTGTTCCGGTGGTCGTAGCAGCAGATTGGCAGCCACGCCTCTGTCAGTCTGCCCCAGGGCAGCTGTGGATACACACGTAGTCTACCATCACCAAGTATGGATGAGGAGTGAATGAATAATGGATCCAATTTAAAGGGTCTTTGAGTGTCCAGAAAAGCGCTATATAAATCTAATCCATTATTATAATTATTATTAACGTGAATTTACATGTACTGTATAACGGAACATGATGGGAGTCAGCGTTCTGCATGATTTGCAATGTCAAGTTGAGCAACTCTAGTCTGGCACTGGATTTATTATTCGATTTATTGTACCCAGCACCGTAGATGAATTTCCTGATATAAAATTTTCACTGAACAAATTAAAAACATTCGTTAGAAGAGTGAAGAGCACTGCAAGTCTCCCACACTCACTAAAAGCATGAAAGACTGTCTCACGAAGGGGACAGAAGGGACACTGGCTGGACACAGCAGGGTTAAAAACAGAGATAAAAGCATTGGAACGGATGGCACCGTGTAAAATCCTCCACTGGAGGTCGGCTGTTTTTTTCTTGAGGGGAGGTTTGTACAGAAGTCTCCACTGTGGGTCAGGTCTCACACTGGAAAACATAAAGGAACACTTCCTCAAGCTGCATGGAAAACAAAAGAAACAGACTTTGCTGTGAAAATGACATCAGAGTAACACTTGCCAAGGTGAAGCCACGCATATCTGAACTGGTCTCTCAATAACAACAGCAGAAGTCACTGATTTGCAGGTAGATTGTTTCATGTGAGTTCATGCACTGTCTTGGTTTTGTTCTTTGAAAAAGGTGACATTAATGCACAATTCATTAAATACACCAGTAAAACATATACTTATGTCTTAAGATAAAAATTTTAAAAATACTTTTTTTTTTTTACTAAAGAAGGTTTCTGTGAGTGAGCATATGAAACCGGCAGGGTTCGATACCTCCAACAAGGTTTAGAACCACTGATCTAAATAATGAGAAACAAATTTGTAAACTTTAAATTTTCATATACTTTATATACATATACAGTATATTTCCTTTCTTTTTGGAACAACGTGCATGTGAAGCTGTTGTCGAGAATGAAACTCACATAAATGCTTTTTATCAGTTGGTAATTTTCTACTGCACCTCCTTGCAGCATCACTTCAGTCCCCAACTGAACTATTTGTCTGAGAATCAATGTACAAATGCATAATCAATCACATGCTATTCCCTGTAATTACCTCCATCAGGTGGTGTATGGTTTCCCCTGTGTCTATTTTTACTTCTGTTAGTTTGTCAGCAGAATTTTACAGAAACTGCAGAATGAATCTCCTTGATGCTCTTTTTTAGTTTTCTTTAAAATGGTAATATAGTAGTTTTTGACTTTGTCTTCAGTTTCTCAGGGAATAAAGGATGGATCTTGAAAACAATAAAAACTGGTATATTTAGGGTAATCTATGAACTATGAGAACTTGATGAATTTATTCAGTTATGTTGAATTGGAAATAGTTTTAAGTATGGAATCTGAGCATCCCTTTTGCATACAGACTATAGCAGATGACAGTAATGCCCCTGTCCTCTGTCTCCCTTCTTTGCTCGCTTATGCTTTTTTTGAATCGTCATGAACCCAAACATAGAACCACTAGTTTATGTTCCTTTAAAAAGCTTTTGTGACGTCTAAGTAATCTTCTTGTCAGCTATCACATTGGTTCTTTTATATAGGTGTCACTGAAGTGTCTGTCACATGGGGTTTAGCATTATTACATCCCGCTTCAAAGCAGTGATGTATTGTAATTGTCAGTGTTTGTGTGTTCGTCTGTCCGTCCGTTTGTCCACCGAATATCTTCACAACCATTGCAGATAGAAAGATGAACGAAGAAGCACAGCACTTGGGCAGCAAAGGGGATAAAAAGGAGATGATGACCTTGACCTTGAGAAAAGTAGGTCAACGTCAAATTTAAACACACATTTTTTGCACAAATTTTATTTATTTATTCATTTATTTATGTAGGGGTTTTTTTCCCCGGACATGTTAATATCGCAGACTTCACACCTTCATCACATTAACAACATCAACAACAACATCCGAAAAAAAGGGCTGATGGGTAGAAGCCAATAGGCTTGTGAAATTCCCGTCCCCCAGAATAAACAAACATCTCTCTCATTAGAATATGTAATAAACAAACTCAGACATGAAAAGTTTTCAACCAGCTCATACATTGAATTTTGACAGACGTTCATACCCTTATCCACTTCCAGATATTAGCCTTTTACCCTAAAGTACAACCATGTTTACATTCTTCCTCGGAACAACAAGGTTTATCAACATCATAAATAATCAAAATAAGAAGTTGTCCTTTCCAGTGTTCTCCACAAGAATATAGCGATCACCTTCACCTCTTTCAGCAGACAGTGTTAGTAGAAGAATTAACCAGTTTGTGGCAGATACTTTAACAGTTTTACATGGTATTATTGTATATTGTCAAAAGATATCAACATGCTCTTTAAGGTCTCAAAGTTAATGTTATCCCATGTTATCACAAATACATGTTGTGTTTTGTTTTGTTTTTTTTGTTCATTAGCCAATGTTTCTGACATCAATGGTGTTGATTTTTTCATCTGTTCCATAAAATACTTGACGTGTCCAAAATCGTAGAGCTCCCAATATTGAGGTGACTCTGTTGTACTGATCTTTGGTGTAGTAACAAGTCTTGTCCATCTTTATTGCTCATATTTCACCAACTCCTCTGCACTCCTGATCACCATTGTTTTCATCTGCTCTGGAGAAAGCCCCTTTGTTTTGATGAAGATCCTGCACTTGTTCGTCCAGGTGTCGTCGATCAGTCCATTCCTCTTCAGTCGTTGAGCTTTTTTAGCTATATCAGCATTCTTTTTAGTACGATTCTCATTAATGTAGACATTTTTTCCTTTCATTTTGAAGCCTTGAATATCTCAGGAACCAAATAAGAAAGATGAAACGGAATGGCTTTATATTCAGGGAGGGAAGGGGATGAAAATTAGATCACAACCTTGACCTTGAAAAACTAGGTCAAGGTCACATTTTCACTTTTATAAACCTCATGAAAAATAGAATGCACCAGTTAAATGTTGGATCATGGGTCTTTTATTAAATGACTCTGACCTATGAAAGTAGGTCAGGGTAAAATTTTGAATTCAGGGGTGTCGCGGGATGTTGCAGTCTCTGACTGACTTGTAATTATTGCAACTTCAGCTTGTTAATAAAACTTCTGTGGCTCTAACTTTTCACCCTCATGCTCAAGACACTCATGAGCTCAAGAACAGCACAGGGAAACCGCTCGACTGGCTGGTTGTGTGTACAGTAAGTATCACGTGGAAGAGTCCCTCTGAGAGGACTGTTATTCTTTACTCTCAGTAATGCTTGAACAAAAATGACACTTATTCGGTCCCTGAGCGTGCCTCTGCTGTCAGTGCTCCCTTTTCACCCACTCATTATGTCTCGTTTGTGTGTTGCTGTATGGTATGTGTGCGTTGGTGGTTTGGGAGCTTTAGATTCATACCTGTTTGGATGGAACTAATTTCCCCCACAAGATCAGACTTTAGAAATAATAAAAGTCCATTCAGGATTCATCATTGACAAATAAACACACAAACAAACAAACGCTGTCTGACCCTGGCTGGTGCTCAGATCTGGACTACAAAAGATGTCTGTTGGAAATAAATGTACTTGAAAAACTCTGTCTCTCTGTCTCTCTCCACTCCACAAACACATAGAGGAAATAAAAAATAAAATTTTAGATTAGCTAATAAACCATTTAGAAGTGTAAAACTCTAAAAAAATTTTAAAAATATTTAGGATTCTATAGTTATAATTTCTTGAATGGAATTGTGTGGAAAATACAGTGACAGTCTATCCCATAATGGTTGTTAAGGTAATGCGAGTAGTCCATCTGGCAATCATGAATGTTTCTCAACAATCCATCCAGCAATTGTTGACTTATTTTAATCTGGATCAAACTTTCAGACAATACAATTGACAGACCAAGTTTCTTCCAACGTGACCTGACTTCCTGCTGTGGTCATTTTTCCCTAGACATCTGTTACAGTAAATATGTCAACTCAGCATTATAGAAATAGCAGCTGCTCCTGAGGCGACAGCTCTCCGCATCCATTCACATTCTGAGACTGTCAGACTTTTTTGTTTTGCAAAGCCCAAGCAGGAAATCTAAATGTCCTTTATGCTCACACAGGGGTTGTTAAAATTTTCATGGTTGCTCAGACATCCTGAGAGCGTGTGTGTGTGTGTGTTTGTGCGTGCGTGCGTGTGTGTGTTGTGGGGGGTTTCCTTGACCTCCTGGCTCACTCTTGGATCAGCAGAAATAGTATCCATGATTTACGTCAATATTGGCATCTTTCACCCCGGTTACCTTCTTCCTACATTGCAGAAAAATGCAATGTTAACGCTAGTTAATGCTTGTCAATGATTTGTTTCCACACTGTACCAGACACACTAGATATTCAGTTTTCCTCCAATGCTTCTACTATGTCCTCATGTCTTTATTCATGTCTTCCAATATAACCATCAACATTCACTAAGCAGGAAAAAAAAGGATGCAAGAAAGAAGATTGAGATAGTATAAATGACAAAACTGGTTCAAAGAGATTGATAACAGAATGAATAGAAGAATATTAGAGAAAAAACCCACAAAGCCTCCTTTCAGAGCTGCAGCAGTACAGCCCAGCTTTTTCATGAGGAAGTACTTTTAGGACCGTTTCAGAATGGAAGTGGTTCTGCATAGGCTGAGAGACTCTGGATGGGAACAAGGGGAGTACAGCTGCATTATAATGAGCCACAATATATAATAGAGGAAAGTTGTGAAGTCCTTTTCCTCCACTGCCCCCCTGCACACCTCACGCTATGGCAGTGTGCAGATTAAAAAGAAAGGGGGGCAGCAGGAGAGAGGAAAAGTTATGGACTTCATGAGAAAACACAAATAACATAAATAGAAATAGACGGAATCCACAATGAAGTCTATCAAGTTCTTTATTTAAATGTTAGAGAAAAATGGGATGGATTTTATTGTTTCCATTATTTTGTCAACCTTTGTTTGGTAGAGGAGAACAAAGAAAAAAGGGAGAGATAACATTTTAGATATTAAAGTACAGTGGGGCTTGGTCCCTCGCGGTTAATGCATTCCAAGAACCACCCGCGATTAACGAATTCCGTGATAGAACGACGAACTATTTATCATATTATTTACGGTAATTTAAACATTTATGAACCCTCCCCATACTGATATTAAACCACTTTCTATCTGTATTACCTTTTCCCACACTCTTATCGACTGTTTAGAGTACTTTTGTGTCTCACTTAAGTCCGAGATTCACGTAACCGAGCGCACTTCCAGATGCCGTCAGCCAATGGAATGCACGTATGTTATCACGTGACTGCCTACTAAAAACCCGCAATGAGGTGAAGTCGCAAGCGTTGGTGCGAGAAGGAACACTGTAATGTACACACACACGCATAATTTTTTCATTACCTCCTGCACAGTCTGAGACGTTGAGACCGCTGCCTGTGATGCTTCTGTGAAACATCACAAACACAAACTGTCAGAGAGACTGATGAAAGGAGAAAGAGCTGCTCTTCCTTCCTTTGTAGTTGTGGAATTGTATTTCTCTTTGTGTCATTTTACAGCTCAGGTTATATCCTGTGAGATGTAACATTCAAAATGTGGAAGCTCTTGCCTTAATGTTACCTGCTAGAAGATTTGGTCTGTGTCACCTTAGCTCATCAGGTGATAAACCCAGAGTTAAATGTATTTAATGCAGTACAGTTTCAATCCAAAAAAACAAAAAAAACAACAACAAAAAAACAAGACAAACATTTTCTATATTTTACAAGCTGGCAGTTCAGATCTTTGGATTATTCTTTACACTGTGTTAGACAGAGTGTTGATGTTGAAGACCTAAATCTGTTTTTCATCGACTGTTTGTGCAGATGAGTGTTCAGAGAGACTTGAACATGAGCCTTTCAAAAGGCAGTCAGACACAGAATGGGTGCCACTATATGAAATGAAACATCCTACATTGAGAGTGTTAAAGTGTGTTACAGTGAACCCGATCCATCCTGTTACACTCCACCCTCCTCTTCTTCCTCCTGATCCATACCCGTCTACCTACTGATTTGGTGTGAGCCTTTGTCTGATTGAGTGACTTCAGCACCTTCTATGTGGAGTTACTGTTCATTTCTATGAATGTGCATGCAAACTCATCCAAGAACACACCCACTGCACGGAAGTGCTCACATTAGGATGCACTCCCACAAGCACACACACACACACACACACACACACACACACACACACACACACACACACACACACACACACACACACACACACACCACCCCCCTGTGTCTTACATAACTGTTGTGTTTACAAGGTTGGAGGATAGATGAGCCACTTGTTAAAAGAAAACTTAGAGGCAGTGGGTTCTGTGTCCCTAGAAATCAATGCAACATCATTTTTGTGCTCTGAAAGATGTCCGTCTGTGTCGTGCACATTTCTGTTTACACCGTCAGGTCTGTCTAAAAGCTGCGGAGTCTGTCGAGTGTCTAGTCTGTCATCAGGGGGTTGTTAAAGTGGGATGCAGTTCACCCTGGGTCACCTCTGGATCCCTGCCCACATAGTGAGAGACAGGAACGGAGAAAGACGTGCTGGGAGACGGGACATACTTTCCATTGTATATTTGCCAGGATTTGCGATACATATGCTGTGATCCAGCCTCCAAGGCATCATCACATGAGTCTATCAACCGACGGAGGTGTCTCCTGCAACTACATGCAGGTACACACACATGGGAAAAGGGATTAAGTAATTAAGAAAGCCAAAAAAAGAAATCAGGAAACCGAGTCCTGATTGAAAATTGAGTCCTGGTTGAGTTGGGCAGCCCTGCTGGAGAGAAGAGCTCCTTAATAAAGCTTTAAAATTTGTCGAGACGTGATGAATTGCATTAGCAGAGCTGATGATTAAAGCAGTGAAGTTTAAGTGCTGTACTTGTCACAATGAAAGCTGCTGTTAGTGTTCTTAGTAAGAATAGAAATGGGCGCATAAAGCATGTAACAGGAGCACAAATGGAGAAGCTGTAGAGTTGGAAAGGAAAGTGATGCATTCAAGATACATTTTGTTCATATTTTGAGATGTTTGCTTTTGGTCAGCGATTGTGAAGCAGCATTTTTGGGGTCTTGCTTGTGCCATTTTCTGATGAATTACCCCCGGTTGTGTGCAATATGCAGATATCTCCTCATCAATAATCACCATCCACTCCATTTTCCAAGAGGCCTGTGGCAGACTTTAAATTTCTGCACTGCAGTGCAGAACATGAGCAAAGAAATGCTGGGAGCCTCTTTGAAAGACAAATGTCTCCCCTGAAACCAGTTGATACCACAAACACACACAATGTGGGGGGAGCCTCAGAGGGTTCCCATTCAGGTGAACTGTGTTCACAGTGAAGGTGACCTCTTGTCTTAAGACGGTTGACAGCAGCGGGACAGATGTGTCTCCGTTCTATTAGCGCTGATTTGATCATTTAGTTACAGATGGGCCGTTTAACCCAGCAGCTGTCCTCATCAAACACACCAGACGGAGCGCCCTGGTTAATGGCTCATGAAAAGCCACGAGGTTGGCAATGAAGAAGAAACTCGCAGATTTAGAATGTGGGCACCAGGTTGGCAGAGTGAAGGAAGTTTCTTCACACCAATACAGTATTTCTTTTCTCTTTTGTTTTTTACAAACATGTGGCATTTCAGATAGGGAAGGCGAGAGGTTTTCAGAGGGAGAATTATGTCACACTGAAATAAATGTTGCACTCCACGCAGCCATCCACCCACATGCTGGAAACTATTTCCATGAATGTTTCATATTTAGAATTTATAATCGAGGGAGGGGGTGGCGTGGTGGCGCAGTGGGTAGTGCCTAACAGCGAGAAGGTCTTGGGTTCAAATTCATCTGAGGACCTGAACAGGTTTCCCCACGTCACCCCCTCCTGTCACCCAAAGTCAGCTGGGAAGGGCTGATGCCCCCCCGGCAACCCACACAGGAGAGGCAGCTGCGAAAAACTAGTAAATCATGGGTTTTTAACTTGGCTTTTAACTAAAAATGTATTCATTTATTTATTATTATTATTATTTTTAACCTTTTAGTCTGGCTCTTAATTGAATCATATTTATTTTATTAATTACGGATTTCTTTATTTTAGATTTTTAACTGTTTTTTAATTGAATTTTATTTATTTGATTATTTTTACCTTTTTAGTCCGGACTCTAACTTAATTTTATTCGTTTTATTACATTTATTTAATGAATTTTAATCTATACAGTCATCTTTTATCTCCATGTCCATTAACTTCTCTCTGGTGTTTCCAGAGAGCAAAGCACTTTTGGTTACTAATTTCTTTGAAAAGCGCTTTATAAATAAAGTTTGATTGATTGATTGATTGATGCAGGGCAGAGGATGCTCTTTAAATGTGACTTTTACATCTCCAGCCTTTCAGAAGACAGTGAATAAAGGTTTACTCATGTGGCCTGGTGTTAAGGATGTTTCCACTATTAATGCAAGATTTACAGCTTGAGCTACACAGAGTGAAACAGAATTTCACAAAGCTGCTCTCAGATTAAACACAGAGAAGAGCAGTGAAGGAGTGTTTGAGTCAGTGTCAAGGAAACTAGTTTTAGGTCAGAGAAAAGCTGTGAAATTGGGTTACCTCAAAAATCTGATTAAATCATTGCAAATGTGTTCCGTATTACAGTATTATATCTGCACATTTCATACACAGCATTGACCTGATGGAAAAAATTTTAGCTCAGCTTACCCTTACTTTTCTCGTTTTCTTTGTAGTCCTTATGTGTTTGCACACAATAAAAAATTACACATGGGCCCTTTGGCTTCGAGAAAGGTGACCATAGAAAATACAACTCCCAGAAACCTTGCACATCTCTGATTGCACCAGCTGAGGGAGAACTTCACAGGAGCAATAGCTCCTGACAAGAGAGGGCCGAATGAAGCTCAGGAGTGACTGTAGGAAACAGACACAAACATGTGACATGGATGAAAGATGTACCAGTATTGAAACGGTGCATTTTTGTTCAGGGGGTGGGATAAGCGCTCTCTCTTTCAGGGCGAGGACAGACTGAAAATGCAAGTATAGCTTTTCTCTCCTCCTCCCACACAGGCAGACAAACTCAGAGGGGTTCCATCTCTGCAATGTTCTCTGATCTCCGAGTCACAAAACACCTGCTACCTGCCTTCAGACAGGCAGGCAGAGGGGGGTGGAAACAGCAGTCAAGCAGTCAAGTATGGTGCTAAATCTGGGCCAATACTTTCATCATTTGAATAAGGAATTGCAATTGAAAAACTACAATTTTAAAGTTCAAATTTTGATGTACGAAAAAAAACAACAACAAAAATTTATTCGAACTAAAAATAAGTGCAAGAATATATTTTATTCATACCTCAGGGTTTCATCTGGATTGGGGAATGGAGGGCATGGCGTCCACTGACAGTGACTGTAATCACGAGTGACATCATAACAGGAATGACTGAGGACTGACTCCTATTGTGTTACATTCAAGAACACGGGAATTGTGAAAATTATAGCAATTTCTGTATCAATTATCAAACTATACAGGAAACCTAAAAATAATGATGAGTATTTTATTCAGAATCAAATGAAAATATCAATATATCTAGAATGCAATTAGTTTCCTACACTTGTCTTTTTAGTTTTGATATATTGTTGCATTTTTCAGGTTCTAATATTTGATTTTTCCATTACAGTTTTTTTGTGCCATGGTCAAGAAAATGTGCTGTGACTCTAAGAGGGTAATACAATGCCTGTGATGTGATTACGAAAAAACAGGCAAGGACAAAAATAAAGTACAACAAAGTCAGTGTGATGGGACAAGTTCACGTCGGCATGATTACGGGAGTAAAATGTGAATTGATGCTTGATGCACTCTGGAAGAGAATAATGGCTGGTTTTAACCAGTCTGCCGCAAAGATAAAGATTAATTTCAAAAAGTGTGTCAAGTCCTCATGTTTTAATTTATGTTCAGGCAAACATCTCAATGCTCCGATTAAGACATGACATCATGTCCTCGCGTGACCTTTAAGCTTTCCTCCCCTTCCATCTCAGAGCTGAACCAATCACTCTGATACCCCGGGCAAAAAAGACAAGCGGGCGCCTCATTTTGCATCAAATGCAGCTAAGCTATAAGCCTCTAAGAGCCACAAATATCTTTTCAGTTGATATATTTTCTCTTAGTTTGATAATGTGTGTGTAAAAGCTCAGATGTGATGTTATTGCTTTGTTTTGGTTGGCTGTTCCCAGAAAATAAACTAGGTTTCATACACTCAAATATTAACCCTTCTTGCACCATCACCTCATTAAGAATCAAGGTAACTCATTGATATAATTTCCTTTTTTTTTATTCATAGAAATTACCTGTTGTGTATTTTAACGCCCAAGTAGATATTAGAGATATGTATTTGTGTGACTAATTTTTAGACCTGTAGTTCTTCTTGTACTGGTCCATGTCTGCCCTCTAGTGGTCCACATTTTTTGGTGCAACAATTTTTCAAGCAGAGAGCACCAATAATTGGTCTTCAAGAGAGGAGCAGGTGTCTTTTGTAACAGTGAAGAAAGCACCAAAAATATTCATCTTCAGTATTCACACTTCTTAGTAATAGTATTCATTAATTGTATTTGAGGTAAAATTTGAAATTATTGATATTGATTTCAAGTCTCAGCCCTATGTATAAACGTAGATGAAAAATATATGTCTTCGTAAAAAAAACCTAAAAAAAAAAAAAAAGGTCACCTCTTCCAGCCAACAGCTTTGTCTATGGGGGGGATCATACTTTAAACCTAATCCTGCCTTTATATTTTTACAGATGTAGATGAACAAATTTGCTTGTAGTCAAATTGTAGTTATCATTATTATATTATCATTTTGTGAAAAACAACTTATACTGAATATTCATCACATCCAAATGAAAATGACCTATTACTGATTTGCTCTCCCAGCTGGAAGAGTCATGCTTCAGCTGTTACATAGCATTTCTGATCATTTACGCTCCTCTTCCTCCATCTCCAGTGAGATGTTGATATGTGTTTTTGAAACGTTGCCGTTTTTTCCCAGTGTCTTCTCTCGGTCCATGTATGCACCCTCAGGGCAGAAGATTGAGCATACAGTTGTGGCAGTGTAGCATTTGACCAGCAGATGGCAGCAGTGTCACATCTCTGGATATAGTGTTTTCTCCATCAGACAGCAAATGGTTACTGAGCTGTGAAAACATAATCACCAACCACTTTGAAAGCTGTTCAGTGAGCTGTTGCCAGATAATAACAAGCCAAGAAAATATTCCTTTGTTTTCTTGGTGGGGATAGTTTAGTGTGTATCATTCTCATATCACCTGTTGAACAAGTACTGTATCTTGGTGGACTATTATAAAATATCACCTGCTCACAGAATTTTTGATTTCATTGATGGGTTAGTAGTAAAAAGCATTGCAGTGAAATCTGTCTTTAACCAAGGAAACAAACACAATACACACTCCCTTTGTGTATCCCACTGCAGTAACGCTTCAATGAAGCGTGTGCAACATTTGAAAGTTTGCAGGAGTTATTTTGTGAGACGCTGTTTCTTTTCCTGCCGTCATCACTTCCCTTCTATCTGGCTGATCCCACATTCTCAAGTGTCGCACATCACTGTGTTCTACCTTACTTGCATCATGCGTTTGTGGAGAGCGCACAGGGAATATTAAAGGGGAGGAGAGACAAACATTAACAAGTAAACTGTGGGATGAACTTGCCACTCAGAATAAATCATCTGTCTCCATGGTTACAGATGATAGTCTGGCTCATTTGGCCTTCAAGCTACCGTATAATATGAACTGTATGCATAACATCACCGGCTCAATCTGCGTGACATGTCCTTTTTAATTGAATGATACGTGCATACTGAATAGGGACTGGAGATTTATGTGTGCAGCTACTATGAAAGACCAGAGGTTCACATGAATGACCATCACAAAGTCACATGGACCCTTATGTCATGTAATCTAATAAGGACAAACATAATCATATTAACATAATGGCTTTAAAACAATACATGTGTGATGTTTGTAACACACACACCTACATATTAATAGAAATTGTAATTATTTGATAATATAAAACTTTTAAGTTATCGCTGATGCAGATTTGTTTTTCACATTTCTTGATATCTGTTTGTATTTAACTGAACTTCGTGTCCTGGAAGATGAGTGTTTTCACCTGGGCCTCTTTCTCACCCCTCTGTCTCTCTCATCTCCTTCCCTCCACAGTCACATGGTCTCAGTGAATAGAGCATTGAGTGGGTTTCACCAGCTGGTGCCTTTTGCCTGCCATATTAATAGTGTTAAAATCAAACTGCTTGTGTGTGTGTGTGCGTGTGCGTGTGCGTGTGCGTGTGCGTGTGCGTGTGCGTGTGTGTGTTTCTGCCAGATACTTGAGTGAAGTGTCAATGCCACATCTGCCCTCCAACATTCCTGTGTGCCTCTGTACTCACATTGAAGCCTCCACTGAGTTCTGCCCCGACTCAAAACCTGTGGAAGATCATTAAGTTGTCCTTCACAACACACAAGCACACACATTCAAACTATCTCTCAGTAATATTCTTTCACTGCGTATGACTCTCATTCAGAGCAAACCCTGTCAAGGTCAGAACTGAGTTCAGAAGCAGAGACAAAACAGATAGAGAGAAGCGGGAAGCAGCTCGGGTCACTCTGGCTGTCGATTGATGGATTTATTGTCCTCTTAACCTGACAAATGAGCTCCATGTTTCCAGCCTCCGTGATGCTTCTGACTGACTTCTTGTTTAAGACAGGTCTTAGGCCTCCAGGGTCTCTATCTTAATGATGGACCCAGTCTGCTCAGACAGCCGGCAGAGCAGGATCTTCATCATCAGGTCACTGGTGCAGCAAGTCTTCCTGCAGCTTAGCTTGTCTTTGCTCTCATCTGTTTGACCTCTACGCCGCTTCCTTTCTGATCCCCCTTTTCTGTCCATTCTAATACTTTCATCGCTTTCCTAATATTTAAAGACTTGAACTATTTTTATTCCTTGCATGAATGTGATTGACCATGTTGCCTTTTAATTAACAAATCAGAGCTAAATTAAAAAGGTTTCTTGGCTGGTAATTGGTGGTAAAAAAAAATGTTGTGTGATTAATTGTGTTTCATGTTTATGTTGTATTTCTTGGCAATAGTCCCTGATGGACTGCATCCTGGATTTTGCACTGCTAGGTGGTGGTGATTCAGAATCCTGGATGAACAAACACACACTTAACCATAACACCCTGAGAACAGGCGGCTGAGTCTTGGCATAAATCCTGGATGTGTGTCATCCTGTGTTGTCCTGGACGGTGTTTAAAGCAACTACTCATGCAGATCTATCATCGTGGAGCAGCCACACCCCTCTGGCTTCTTCATGTAGTCACCTCTTAAATGCCCCTTTCATTTTTTGACCTGATGAACACTGTTTTTACTCCACTTCTTCTTCTCTTTTTGCTCCTCTACATCCTCCGTGAATCTGTCATACATTTGCTTTGGACCTGATTTGCTGTAACCGGAGTGTCACCACTGGAAGACCTCTCTGAACTGAAAATGACGTTTACTTACATTCACAGGTTATACTGTATATGTGACTTGCTTTGCTCTACATTGGTGAAGTAAATATCTAGCATCTTTGATTGCTGGTTGTAATCAGGTGCTAAAAGCTACACTCTAAAAAAATATTAAAGGACCCAGTAAATGTGCCAGTAATGATGAGTATTTGATTTGACTACATCAAAATTAATTAGTAAAACTCCAACAGGAATATTTGTGTGAAATAGACATATGTAAATTAAGTTTACCTACTTAAAATAAAGTATTATTTGACTCACAGATTACATGGTTTAAATATATGTAATAATAAGTTTATGTTTCACCAACATTTTTGAGAATATATTAACAAATGTCAGTTAGTTTTAATAAGTGCAATTATTAAACAGGTCAACTAAATTTTATTGGAGATGTAACTAACAACTTAAAAACATCAAATAAACAGAAGGGAACCCATTCTGCCTTTTTACGATTTTGGGGCGCTGGTCACTCACTCTGGCAGTGGAGTAGCGATAGAGCAGATGTCTTCAAGACAGCTCGCCCAGCCATCGGTGGTTCAAATCCCACACCTGCCAGGACATCCCTCGAAGTGTGAGCTGAAGGTGGGAAGTGTCAGCTCACCTCCCAGCTACTGCCGAGGTACCCTTCAGCAAGGTGCCATCCCCACTCATTTTGGGGTGCGACCCCCCCCAAATTCAGTTACATTTACTCAATTTGCGTAGGTAATTGAACCAAATCAATTCGTTCAGACGTACTAGAAAATATTACTTAGATTTTACTCATGACTCAGGTTTTGTTTTAACAGATTTGAGAGCTTCCATATCTACTCAATATTTGTTAGTGTAAAAATGTTTCACTGATTGAATTAAGTCCGCGGTGCACTGGCGTCGTGCCCGGAGTGTCCCCCGCCTCACGCCCTATGCCAGCTGGGATAGGGCTCCAGCTCCCCATGACCCGCTACGGCGGATACAGCGGCGGTAAATGAAAATGAATTAATGAATGATTGAATTAAGTAACATGCAGTATTATTGAGTGTAATCAGTCACTGTATTTATTTTAAGGGAGTGTGTGTTTTAAGGGATGTGGTGTGTTTTTACTCCGACCATCACAAGTGTGTAATCCCTCGTGCTACACTGATCACTCAATCTGTCGCTTCAACTTTTCTCTGTGTGTTTTTTGTGTGCGTGCGTGTGTGTGTGTCTGCACGCATGCTCCGTTAAGATGTAATGAAAATCAAACTCTATTATTCATAGGCTGAGGGAGGCATGCTTTATATATGAAAGTGTTCTTTGTGTGTGCGCTTAAAAAAATAAAATTAAAAAATGTGGTTTTGCTTCACTGATATTTCTTTTCAAGAGCTGATCGTCCACTGATTGCCTATATTTAAGTCAAATCTATTAACTTGCTAGAGATTATTCAGTTCATTTTTGTTATTTCAAAACAAACTTTGGTTTATTGGTCCGGCCAGAGTAATAAATTGTTATCATGTTCTTCCTTCTGTAACAAGCCGTTCCAGTAGCCATCAGCTCTTGGAGCTGACTGTGGGTTATGTAATATTCCATAGCCTGTTGTCAGAGACTGAAATATAGTGAACTGTCAAGATGATGGAGACGACCAGGGGTGTTTATCTTACAGCTGTCAGCTCCAATCCACCATCAGCACCAACACAAATATACCTGTTTGCAGTGAGTTGAATGTGCTTGAGTGTATTTAGTTCTGCACCATGTGGCAACAGAATTATTTCAATCACATATGGGAACAAACTTGGAATTAACTGTAACTGTAAAGACTGTAATGTTGTAGGTGATTTGTTGTTGCCATTTAATGATTTTAAGAGAATATGTACCTGTTGTGTCATCATCAGTAGAAGGGTCATTTAGATGTTCTTCTACTATAGAACCAGATATTGTGGTTTTTACATTTATCTATCATTTTTTTATTAACATTGTGCAGATCTTTATTCAAAGTAAGAGTGCATAAACTTTATGATTTTGTTTCTAAAAGAAATGGCATGTTAGCAAGGCAGTGAATAACGACATCAGCACCACATGACACACGACAGCAATGTTGTTTAATGCTGTCTGATTTTATTTTGTATGGCACAAACCTCAACGATATATAGGCAGTGATGGTGGTGGTGATGTGAGAAACTCTGTATTCACAGATGAATTGATCCTGTCTAGAATCACAAGGCATCCCTTAACCAAGAAGCCAAGATAATAAATCTGGTGTTAGGAGTAGTGATCTTATATGGTGACACAAGTTCTTCATGTGGTTGTCGGGGCTTTTGATTGGACTATTAAGGGTCCAGAGCCGCTTCCTATCAAATACTCAGCAGCGCTGACCCCAGTCTCTGACTTCTAAACGACAACAAGAGCGCTGAACCTGGGGAAACAAGAGCATTTAGAGGTAGCATCTGCCTGACGGGGCATTGATTTTTTTTCCTTGACCTAAAGTGTGTGCGCATGCATGTGTGTGTGTGTGCGTGCATGGGTGTGTGTGCGTATGTGTGTGTGTGTGTGTGTGTGTGTGTGTGTGTGTGCCTGTGTGTGTGTGTGTCTGCCACTCAGACTTCCAGAAAAATCCATGGAGTCTGGTGTTGCTGTGGTAACGGTAATCACTTTTAATTCTGCATCGGGGGAAGGATCAGGGATAAACGAGGCGTGGCAGCAGTTAAAAGGGTAAAGTAAGGAAAGTAAAAATAATCAAACGTGAAAAACAAGGTTTGCAGCGTTAGTGCGGAGGCAGAAAGAAAACAATGACTTTGAATGAATACCTTACTTTCTCAATGCCACGGAATCTAAATCTCCTCTTCCCTCCACTCCACTGGCGATTAATCCCGTCATCAGCGGCTGGTATTTGTCTAGCAACCTCTCCTGTCAAGTCTTTTCTCTTTAAATTTTACCGCACTGGAAACAAGAGGGAGGGAAATTTATTATGCATTCCCCTTTTTGCCCATTCTCCACCTCTCTAGATATTTCTTCACTTTCCCATTTTGCTCCTTCCCTGCTCCTCCTCTCTGTGTTTTTCCTGTCTAGCTTATGAATACTATTAATGAGTGTGAGAGTCAGACAGAAGGACAGTGTGTGTGTATGTGTGTGTGTTTGTGTTGTAATTAATGGTTTTAGTTTGTGCCCTCCGTCACATTACTCCACCGTACCCAGACAAATCCAGTAGTACACCACCACCATAATCTTCATCCTCATCCTCATCATCAGCTAGAGAAAACCCACCTCAGACCACCTGCATTAAACTATACTATCATTATAGTATACTGTGCTCCCTTTCTCTCTTTGACACACACACGGACACTGTCACATGTTCGCTTAATTTTCCACCACGTTCTACTCCCAGCCAATGAGGGGTCAGAACGAGGCTTGTCAGAACGTTGGGGGGAGGGCAGGAGTGAACCCAGCTGATTGACAGCCAGCGCCCTACAGGTGGAGAGAAGAGCTGAGAGACAGAGGGAGGAAAGAAAAGGGGGTGAGTGAGGAGGAAAAGAGAGGCGGCAGCATTCAGACTTACACACACACACACACACACACACACACACACACTCACACATACACTCACATTCACTTACAGTGCTTTGTTCCTCCCCTCTTACCTTGAGAGCCTGCTTCCCTCGGCATCCTATCCGACTAACACCACCACCACTATCATCACCTCCACCTCCACCAGAACAGCTCCAAGATGAGCCACTGCAGGAGAAGGTGCAAGAGGCAGCTCACCAAGGTGGCTCGATATTTCTACCACTTCCTCATGGGAACGCTTTCCCAAGGTAGGCATCCAAAACTTCCACTTCCACACCTAGAAGTGGGTCTTCAGTGGAATTGTGCGCGTAGCGGAGGTGATCAGCTCAGAGGCTTGGATTGTGACAGTTTGTGATCGTTGTAGCTTTCTGTTTTTTGCTCCACCAGTTCAGAGTGTCACTTTGTTTTTCAACTGAATGATGGAGCAGAGCAGATGCAGCTCTCATTTGCATAGATTAAAAGCAAGCATATTTTTTAAAGAGTGCATTTGAGTGTGTGTGTGTGTGTGTGTGTGTGTGTGTGTGTGTGTGTGTGTGTGTGTGTGTGTGTGTGTGTGTGTGTGTGTGTGTGTGTGTGCGTGTGTGCCCATGGAGTGTTTCTTGTTTGTATACGCAGTACTCTCTTTCATCACTGCTCAGCATTCAGCCACATGTGTCGTACTTACAGTACATGAATGTACAGTACTGAGCTTGTTTTTCCACTTTGGCCCATTCCTATATGTAACAATGCAATCTGTGATTATTGTTATGCATAAATTCATAAATTAGAAAGCCGCATGAACACACTATCTACTCTTTGACCCCCCCCCCCCCTTCACATCTCCATTATTCGCTCTTTCCTCTCTCTGTAGCAGTCAGACAGATTGCCCAGTGGAAGCATGTGGCGTTCCTCCTCCATTGAGAATGTCTCAGTGGGAGGAAGGCGCACACACAGACTTTAATCCACCCCTTCATCCAACTCACAGCTTGACCTCACCTCACCCATCCTCCTCTCTTGCTGTCCCTGTGCAGGTACAACAAACTTTGTAATGCTAATCTGCACTGAAAGTAAAGTTGCACAAGATGCATCAAAATCTTTCTTGATACTCAGAGTGCCTTATTTATTTTATTTCCCTCTTACTCTTTGTGCTACTGAGCTTAGTGTTAGCTGAATAAATTTGCCCTCCACCAGAAACACCCCCTATAGATGCCTTTTGACAACCTGCTGCTAAGCTTTATCCCAAGTTTCCTCTGTTTTTGTCCTTTTTGTGATCCTGAGCAGCAGCGCACACTGCCTTGGGCAGGAAAAGGGATGTTCTTGTAAATCCCAACACTTGATCCGAGAAGGTGTCGATAAAAACCGTGTAGATGACCTTGTCAATAGAGCAGTGTGTGAATGCTAATTTGACACCTGGGATTCTCATGCACCTCACTTTTTTTTCATGTGATTTCTTGGCATTTTGACATCGACTTAGTGTTCACGTTCACACCCTGAAGCAGCAACTGGACGTGTGTGAGGAGGCATGCATGGGTGTGATACATGCAGCTGTTAGCGAAAGGCACAATAATCAATATATTGACTATTTTAAAAGTTGATCACTGTTCCAGCTGTCAAGTCACACAGATAAAGGTAATCTGTAAGAAGTACTACCTAACTCAACAACTTTATTTTTAAAGCAAATTCAACCAAATTGCTGTGAAGCATATGACCATATATTAGTTTGTACTGTATATGGTCTTTCATATCTGGAAGCATTCACTTACTGGATCTTTATATATCTCCATAAACAATCAGCTTCAGTCATTTTGTTTTATAAAATTGTGTGGATTTAAACTTCAGTTCCAATGACTAAAGCACCATAAATCAGGTCATGTGAAACACTGAATTTCAATGTTATGCCATACATTCTAGCAGTTTTGATACTTGCAAAGAGGAAACCTCGTGAACTACATCCTAATGGTTCTGATCTGAACCCATCGGCAGAGAAACGGTCCTCATTGCATTGGAGGGAGAGTCTGCCCTTTCTTTACATAATTGTTAGGTCCTGTAATTAAATCAGGGCCTCATACTGGTCCAGAGAAATTTGTGATAATCTCTTTAGGGGAAACTTACAGGAATACTCCATATATCTGTCCGTGTGTCTGTCCATCCGTCTGTAGCTATTTGCTAAGTATACAGTTATTGACCGATGATTTGACTTGGTGAGACCTTTATATTAGTAAAATGTAATGTAAATATTATTATAATTGATGTTGTGGACATACTGTATTGTTGGCGACTCACTTTTACTCTCTCTCAGGCAGATATACATAAACATAGTAAGGAAATAGAAACACTGGTAAACTGCAAAGTTTGACATTTTGCTTGCAAAACAAACCTGACGTCCAACTAGATGCACAGTCTCAAAGTCCCTTCACCCGCTCCCATCCATGAAGTATTTATTAAAAACATAGTCTGTGTGTGTGTGTGTGTGTGTGTGTGTGTGTGTGTGTGTGTGTGTGTGTGTGTGTGTGTGTGTGTGTGTGTGTATCCTTAAGTTTACTCAGAATGGAGTTACCATGACTACTGACTCCTGTGACTGTATGTTCAAATGAGTGAGAAAGAGGGAGAGACAGAGAAAGAGAGAGAGAGAGAGGGAGGGAGGGAGGGAGGGAGGGAGGGAGGGAGGGAGGGAGAGAGAGGGAGGGAGGGAGGGAGGGAGAGAGAGAGAGAGAGAGAGAGAGAGAGAGAGAGAGAGAGAGAGGGAGGGAGGGAGGGAGAGAGAGAGAGAGAGAGAGAGAGGGAGGGAGGGAGAGAGAGAGGGAGGGAGGGAGAGAGAGAGATATCTGTCTCAGTACACTTGGCTGAACTGACTAAAGGCTGTGCTACACTGGGATTTCATCAACGCCATTCAGAGGTTGGTATTTTGGTATTGTGGCATTTGTGGCTGTAACAAGGTCCAGAGTGATGTGCCATTCAAGTTAGGCATGGAGAAGTGGAATTTACTCTGCCGTAACACTGTGTACCAACCTAACAGTGACTTAACCCTTGCTAAAAAAAAAAAAAAAGACATATGAAAGCCCTGTGCTAATGAGTCCACTTTAAAGTCTTTTTTGATAGATTTTATAGCCTTGATGAACCTTGTAATTAGTTCTATGAAATCTGCCTATAACCCCAGTTTCTGCCTATCCCACCACTGATCTCTACACAGGATTGTTCTGTGTTACATCTTGTTGGGGTTTGTGCATTACTGCTGATCTCCATTTATGCTTCCATTCTGTGTGGTAATTAGTGTATTTCTTTACTCCCTGTGTCGTCTTGTGCCGATTTACTTCAACACTGGAACTGCCTTCAGTAGAATGAATAATGTTTCAATATTTTCAAGTTGTCGGTCACATTCAAGCTCACATACTAAGATGGTACACACATTATCTTCCCTATCCACTTTGTTGTGTTGCATGACACCATGACACTATCTTAGGCTCTGGTTGTGTAGAGGCTCTGTCAGCTCCATTGATCTGTGCTTTAGCCATGCTCTTATCTAGCATAAACAGTCCAAGCTGACAGCACAGGCCTTCTTCTGTCAGCACCTGCTCCTGCTTTACCTCCTTTCCCCATCAATGTCACTGTATCTGTATTGTGTGTCAGTATAGATTTGTATACAATACACAATAGAGACAAAAGCAGCTGTCATTGGAGATCAATATTCTACTACTTCTGTGAACTGAGGATAAATTGATGATGAAGATGTATAGTCACAAGATTTAAAATGCACCAGTGTTAATCCACTGATTTTTTAGTATGTTGAATTGTGATGCACCAAGGTTTTCAACATTCGACACAATCTGTATTTGATGTGGCTGAACGGTTTTCTTTCACTTGCTTCAACCAGACAGATTCTCATTGGACTAGAAGTTAAAGCTTTTACCTGGTCATTCCAGAATGTGACGTGATTCTTTTTCCGATACCGGGTACACAAACTATCCTGAAGATGGCACCTCACCAGTGCATCAACATTGTGAGGCTCATACGTCAGAGTGGCTTCTTATTGCGTCAGCACATATGAGGCCAGTCACTGGTCTCTGGCGCTGAAGCAACAGTTGGGTGAAATCGTTTGTCATGTAACCGGTGGATGTGTCGATGATTATGGGTTGCTCTGCAGGGTCAACCCGGGTGTGCACACACGTGGTTGTTGTTCCTCCAGCTACATGGAGACGGTGTGGGTGCAATATCACAGAATGGTGAACAATGTCATGATCCCAGTTGTACTACTCCAGCTGTGGTTTTCTTGCAAATAAAATCTTTTCTTTAGCTTTTGCAAGGGGTTTTAGTATTACTACTATTATTAGTAGTTTAGTAGTTTAATCTGTGCTTTGAGTTTAGCCATTCTATTTCTTAAAAAAAAAAAAAACCTCGCCCTTTTCTGGTGCCTAATCTACAGTATTTTAGCTTTTCAGGGTATTGCCTCAAAGTGTCACCAGTCCACTCACCAACTCATTTGTACAGTTTAAATATGTTTACAGCTCTACAGCGTTGACTGATAAAAGCATTCCCATGATTTTGTTCAATAACAAATAGTGACTGATAGTGATAACCTGTTTTATTTTCTGATAAAATTACCAACAACACTTTATACCCTAACAACGACTCCAGATTCTTTGCAGAACAAACTACCTCATAAATGGCTTTATCTTGTAATAGATGTCTACTATCAATATTTTATGTTTGATTCATTTCTGTGGTAACTGTGTAATGAGCAGCAGGACAGGCTGGTCTTAATATAGAACAATGATATAATCAGATGATAGATAGATGGATAGATGGATGGATGTATGAATGGATGGATGGATGGATGGATGGATGGATGGATGGATGGATGGATAAATGGATGGATTAATGGATTGACCGACAGACGGACGGACGGACAGATGGATAGACAGACAGGCAGCATTAGAACCTTTTTGATTATCTCTGATTCTTATCCTCTTACATCGATCAACATGTACAGTTCCACATCAGCGATGGAGTATTTACATGAAACATGTTGATCTGACTGACTGATTTATACATGATGTGGATTCTGTTCTAGGACTTTGAAGCTGATTCTCTTAGCACAACAATCTTGGCAATGACCAAAGAGATTCTGTTATCAACCTTTCATCTACAAATAAAATGTGCTTGTTCTGCGCCTCAGTGTCTTTAGATGTGGAGCTTTCTGTGTTTGTGTGTCTGAAATACTTCTACATTTATATGATATTGCATTTTATGATGAAATCTTTCAAATACTGTTATTTACTATGGAGACCAGGTTCCTTACTGTGCTCTAACACTTCAAGCTTTGAAATTATATCTGCAGCACAGTTGGTCCCCCTCTGATTAAACTGAGGTGAAGTTAATCTCGATCCTTCCTTCTATTGCCTCGCTTTTGAGCACCTGTAGAGTTTATTATAGTCAGCTCTGTTTCATCCCTCTTGTCTCTAAAAAATGTCCTTACATGACCATCATTAAATTCCTCTTTTGATGAAAAAACAGTATTACACAGGTATCTTGTACTTAATGGGTAAAACGTGGGCTCCCTGTAGAGACAGGTTCTCTCTAGTGCTCAAGGGATTACTTTATGTTGGTATATTTGCGTGCGGTAATGGCAGTCATTGTGGGAAGGGAACCTTTCATTACTGTCAGGAAAACTGAGTCCAGGTCCAAGTTACCCGCTTTTGTGATTTGCTGAGGGCTGAAGTGGACACAACACTGTTGTCTCGCACAATAGGAAAAATGAAAACCCAACAGGAAAGTGATCCGGAACCTCGTGTTTGCAGGGTTAGGAGCAAAGACATTTTCTACTCTCAAATTCATTAACAACTTTTTGTTCTACTTCATTTGAGATTTGGCTGCATTGATAAGTAGTGACAACTATTATGCTTCTAGCTGTTATTATCATTTGAAAATCGGCTGACAAGGAAAAAGATCTTACAGTGAGGATAAAGAGAGAAAAATGCCACATCCTATCACATCTGTGCGCTAACTGCTATTCTAAGAATAATCATCTGGTTGCCAGACATGTGAAAATTTTCATTTGGATGATTTTGCTTGTGCTAATTCTTTGGCACTTTTTCAGTCTTTGTTGTTGACACCTCGTGATTTGTTGGTTCGCAGAGGAGATTTAAGAAAGACAGCTAAAAATACATTTCCGCGGAAGTCCAAGGTCAAAGTCTGTGCAAAAAGTTCCTATTTGAACATCTATATTTAAAAATTTCCATCTCATTCCATCTTCAGGCGCATGCACTGGCATTCCAGATCAAGTTATTAAAGGAAAAGCGACAGTTGGTTTGCAGTCATTTGTTCGTTCCTTGTATGCTGAATAATCCCTCTGTGTATCTGTTGCTTGCTTTGTTATCCTTTGCTTTTTCTGGCGTCTTTCCTCTAATCTGCTTCATGCTGTTCACATTTCACTTCGTCCCAAGCCCAATGAGTCGGCGCTGCAGCTTACTCTACCCATCAGGTGCTGTACTACCACACTGCTGTGCTTTATTCCAACTTCTTATATCTGATTCTATGATTCAAACCTGGTGTTTCACCTCTGAACAACTGCCAAAGTCTTCTTAAGAGGTTTTGCGACAAAGACAAGATGCTACAGTAGAAGCTGATTGAATTTGGCACTCGGATAAAAACGGAACATGCTACATTCTAATTGGATGGTATGACACGTCAGGTTGTTCCTGTCAACCCTCATCTTTCTGCAGAAGTTCTATTATCTGGTGCAGCATGGCCTGTTGGTCTTCAGCTGTTTGGAGGGCAGTTTTCTTTTCCAGTGCAGTTTAATTTAAGCTTTTTCTCCCCATCAGCCAGCACTCTTCTGCTACAAACATCCTGTACAGAAATATTATGTCCCAACAAGCCTGCTTCTTAAGGCCCCCCAACTCACCACTCTCTTACACCTCTGTTCTTTTCACCTCCACCCATTCACTCCTCACCTTTTTCTCCCTACAAGGGAGCTGTGAAACATCACCTTCATCCATCATGTGTATATACTCACACCTTGCACAAGCTAAAAATAAACCCCTATTAGTAGCAGACTGAGTGTCGGGGGTGGAAGGGGCAGAACTAGGCGTGACTGGTGGAGAGAGGAAGAAAGAGAGATTAGATGCGATGTTCAGACAAGAAGAAGAGGAAGTAAAGTAAAATGTGTTCGTAGTTCTCATTGTCTTTCTCCCAGTGGAACCGCTTTCTTGGGAAGGAGCTGAAAAAAATCACGCAGAATAAGTCCTTGGTTGCCCTCAAATGTACGGATGTACAATTGGGGTTTGATATGGTTCATTCGTACAATAGATTTCGCTGTCTGTCTGGTTTATTTAGGAGAGACTCACTTACTTTAGAGAAACCAATGTGCATCATAACAATTGAGCTGACAAATGCTGATAAATATTTTCACCACTTCATTTCCCTAACTATATGTATTCATGCATTATTATCTATGTCAGTCTTTCTGTGTGACTATTTTTCCTTGAGGGGTTGTAATAAATCTGAATACTTCATTTTGTGAAGAGCTTTGTACTCATTTTGTTTCCTGACGTGTGTGGCCAACAAATACAAGAACATTGGACGCAGCACAGAACAGTAAATAAGCATCAGTGAACTGAATGTCTGTCTTTATGCCACATGATCCTCCCCTGAAACCCAGCTTCACTCATGGGTGCCATTTTTTTCAACTTTTCACTCATCATGCAGTCATTAATTCAGAACAGTTAGGTTGCATTGCTGTGATCAGAAAAAAAAAAAGTCCCTCTCACCCTTGTGGGGTGGTATCTGTGTGTCATCCTCAAGCTCGGGTCCTCTACCAGAGGCCTGGGAGTCTGAGGGTTCTGCGCAGTATCTTAGCTGTTCCTAGGACTGCACTCTTCTGGACTGAGGCTTCAGATGTCGTTCCAGGAATCTGCTGGAGCCACTCTTCCAGTTTGGGGGTCACTGCCCCAAGTGCTTCTACTACCACGGGGACCACATTAACCTTGACCTTCCACATCTGTTCCAGCTGTTCTTTCATATATATATATATATATATATATATATATATATATATATATATATATATATATATATATATATATATATATATATATATATATATATATATATATATATATATTATGCTCATATATATATATATATATATATTTAAAATGAGTATGGATGAAGAATGGTCACACTGCGACCCCATCATTAACTGGTGACCTGTCCAGGGTGTAGTCCACCTGTCACCCAGCATCAGCTTGGATTGGCTCCAGCCCCCCAGCAGCCATGCAAAAGATAAGCAGTTGTAGAGAATGGATAATTGGGGTAACTCCAATTGCACATCTTGTGCCTACATGTCTTTGTATACACAGATGCATGCTCAGTCCTATCTCCAAGACCAACACTGACATCACATGCAAATATTAATACAAGCAGACCCACACACACACAGTACATACATGTGGGGAAAAGCCTCCCCATGACACACACATGTGCTTTAAACGCAGAGTTATAGCCCTGATTTCCAATTCAGAACTTTTAATTTATACATTAATGACTTCCTCATTTCTTTCTAGTTTTAGGGGAAATTTTTGTTAATATTTTGATAAATAATAGATGTTCTAATCAGTTCTTTGCAGCTAGCCCTTGATTCATTAAAGGCTGTGTAAGTCTAACTGGAAGGGTATTTTACATCCTTGGTTGACAAGTTCTTTTGGCAGTTGGATAAATTTACTGCTAACTATAGCTATCAGAGCAGTGAATAAATCTGGATAACTATAGCTATTAAATTCCCCAGGGCCATCCACTCTTGTGTGGATGTGCAGTCTGCACACCTGACTTCTTACTTACGAAGCAAAGTTACTACGAGGTACTGCTGTATGTGCAAGTGCATGGAGGAAAACACCTTAAAAAGAGATGATCACAGAATTCATTCTGCAACCATTATTTAATTTAGTCTATAAGGTATACAATCATAATTATGTGACTAAGGAAGGGCAAGGTTTTTTATGTTGTGTCATTACACAGAAGCATTTTCACTTTGTGTTTCTGCTCAGATGAATTCCCATGTGTTCTGAGACAGCAACGAGGCCGCAATTCTAATGGAGGTCACGAATGAATATCGTGATTAAAAAACACTTTTGGAGAGATACTTCAGTAATAGGCTTGTATAATGATTTTAACAAAAAAATTTGTCAAGAAATGTAGAATAATGATAACATAGATATGGATAAAAGAAGGACAAAACGCTGCAGATGACGTGCCAGCAGGAACATCGAAAAGACCACATGAACTCTGATATCAGAGCGAACTGTTCATTATTCTGAGATGACGTGAAATCTAAGTCTATGGGGTGTTAATGTTAATTTTTAGACACCATTTGCATTACGGTAAATCCTCTTGCCGTGTTGGCATGATCGGTCCTTATCCATGGTCATGAAGCCTAATTAGTAAATCTTCCACATCCTGGCCGGCACAGAAAATTAAATGTTTGATGTGTTTTTAAGTTATTCTTTAATGTGAATGTGGAACGGTTCAGAATTTATGCTCATAGGATCTATATCATTAATCTTATTTTTTCATGATTAAAAAATAAAATCATATCCCTCTCTTCTTTTTTGAGAAATTGCTACCTTATAATAACTGAAGTAAACTAAATAACTAGAGTGCAAGGCAATATTGGAAATATCTCTATCCAGATGAAGCAGGTACACAAACTCAGTTCAGGCTTATGATCAGATTGGTAGATACTTGTAGAATCGGTTGGTAGGTAGGTGCATTGTGCAGTCTTTAAGTTCACAAGCAAAGTCAGAGAAAGGAGGTTTCAAGGGTATCTGTTTGATAACTGCAAACATTTTAATGGAGGGAACTACTGACAGACATTGCTACACTATTGATCAACAAAACTCATATGGTTGAGAAGCTAGAAAAAAGGTCAACTCTGGCCAGAAAATCTCCTCTACAAGCTGGAAACACACATTTTTATTTGTATTTTTTTATATTACTATTTTATTTTATTTATGAAGCACTAATGTCCAGCTGAAACTTTTTTTTGGTCTTTCTATCCATGTTACACTCTTTGTGATAGACAGCAGTGAATCAGAACAAAAAAAAGCACATCACGAAATCCATTTGGGAAAGTGTTGGTCAGAGCCACTAAAAGTGTGACGGTCCCAGACTGGGACGGACTTGTCTGTTCCACTCAGCCATCCAGGCATGAAGATGCCAAATAGTGGACAGAGACAACCTTGAGAGACTGTTCCACTGACCTCTGGTCAACCTAACAGATTTTGTAGCTACTGAGAGCAGAGGGAGAGAGAGAGGAAATGAAGGGGAAGTATGGTGTTAGGCTGGCAGTTAAGGATTCTTGATGAGTGTGTGTGTGTGTGTGTGTGTGTGTGTGTGTGTGTGTGTGTGTGTGTGTGTGTGTGTGTGTGTGTGTGTGTGTGTGTGTGTGTGTGTGTGTGTGTGTGTGTGTGTGTGTGTGTGTGTGTGTGTGTGTGTGTGTGTGTGTGTGTGTGTGTGTGTGTAGCACGCATCTGAGTTACATAGAAAGAAAACCAATCCTGGGGGAACTGAGGGAATTAAAGTACAGATGCTGATAAGAATATTAGTGTCCAGGGATTTATTTTCTGTTTTTAATACACAAACCTTTTCAAATACACCTGCATAATCGTGCAGCTGTTCTTTTATTTCTTCATTTACAATGCTAATTCTACTTTTTTCCTCAAGACTTATAACAACAGTAATCACCAACAATAAATGTCAGGTCATGCCAGGACGCAGTTACTTTCATGGACAGTGTTTCAGGCATTTGTAAATCTAATTTCTGCACAAATTCACATGATTCAGATAAAATCGCAAATGTTTATTCAGTCAGTTCAGTTGTCTTTATCATGATGGTGAGTCAACGTGGATTGATTTGGTGCTTTTCCTACTATTGAGTGCTCTAAACACATCGCTTGTCACAATCGTCCATCCTGACGTATTTGCATACTATTGGCAGACATCACTGCGTTAAGTGGCAACCTTTTCTTAGATATACAGAACACCCACTTCAAGGTACCACAATGTGTTTTTATGCACATTCATTTCCACATGGATGGCCCAATAGGACAACGATTGGGAGAAATTTGGGGTTCAGCGCTGCAGCTGAGGATCCAACAATCAACCTTAAAATTAGTGGATATACCTCACGAGTCATAAAACTACAGTTCATTACAACAAGCAACTTTGTGTGTTCTTGAATAAACGAGGTACATAACAAATTCTAAAACAATAACTAAGCTGATAAATAAATATATATTTTCCTGCTGAGGTATTTCATCACAGCTGCACTTGGCTGACAGCTAAGCTGAACATCTGTCTTCTCCTTTACTTTTTTTTTTTTGTACTATGAATCTGTCATTGGCTTGTCAGTTTTTCGAGTGGCATTCATGTGTCAGCTTTTCAGTCTGCATCAACTTGATGTCTGTCACCGTTTTTGCTGCAGAAACGCATTTGTGTGTGTAGACACATGTCTTGCTGTTTGTCTTTCTCAGCTGTGCATGATATGTCTTGTAGTTTTAGGGAACATACGCAGCAGAGAAGATTAGGAGGCATTTAATCACTGTACCATCTACATCACTGTAAACAGAGACAGATGCTCAAACACTGTCAATATTGCTGCAGGGAATAGACATTTAAACCTTATTTCAATCAGAACAGACAAGTGAATCGAGTCAAGATAATTATTTATTGTAGCAGATGATATGTGGCAATTAATCTGTCAATGAGACATTGGCAATTAGACTGCTTCAGGATATTGTGACTGTTTCTGATATAAAATATACTGCATATCCCGGATTTGGAATCCAGACACTGGTGGTGGTGGCCGATGACTCTGCTGAGACTGATGAACCTAAGAACTTGAAATGATGATAAAATTATGAAAACTAGATTGTAATAAGGAAATTGAGGTAATCCATTACAACAGCACAAATTACAAAAGTACAGATGGGAACATGTTGAAAATAAAACATGATGACTGGTTGACAATGATGGGGTGTCACTCTCATAATAGATGCAATTTGAATCCACATGAAAGTAACACAATATATTTATTCAGAATGTTCCCATGTAACGGTTTTACTTTTAAAAAGATGTGGATATATACAACAAAATGTTTGAAAAATCTTTGGCAAATGTTGATGCAGCAGAATTTTGCAGTTGTACAGCTTACGGTATAATAGCAATAATTTGTTTGTGTGAGTAGCTAGTGTCACTCATCCTCTACATCCCCTGTGCGTGTCAGTTATTTAATTATCCTCCATAGTGTCCTTGGTGAAAGTCACACATATTTAAATTATATTTAAATAAACAGAATAAACACCACGAGGTGATCTATCATGCTCCCGGGTTCTGGACTCATTTGTTATTGATGCTGTGATGTCCTTGAAAGGCTACATGCGCAGAGCACATACACTGAGGAGCGTAAGTATTTATACCCCCTGTGATTTTGCAAGTTCATCCACTTAGAAAAAAGGTCTGAAATGTTCATCATAGATGCATTTCCACTGTTAGGGACATAATCTAACAGAAAATCCAGAAATCACATCGTATGATTTTTTAATGATATATTTTTATGTTACTGGGGTTCATAAGTATTTGAGAGTCATAATTATTGCTGATGAGAATCAGCAATAATTATGACTCTCAAAGAGCTCAGTCCAACTTAAAAAAGGCCACTTTCTCCCCACAACTAACCACCCACCCACCACCCCTTTGAGCTAATTAATGTTACCTGTGCGCCTACAGTCAGTCACAATCCAGCTGCTACCATGGGGAAGACCAGAGAGCTTTCTAAAGACACCAGAGAAAAAATAGTAAAGCTTAAAAAAAATTGAGAAGGCTATGGGGCAATTGAGAAGTGGTTTGGTGAGAATGAATCAACTGTTGCTGCAATTGTTAGAAAACGGAAAAGGTTAAACATGACTGGTAATCTACCTCGGACTCGGGCTCCATGTAAGATCTTTCCTCGTGGGGCATCACAGAAAAGTGAGGAATCAGCCCAGAACTACACGGCAGGAGCTGGTCAACGACTGAAGAGAGCTGGAACCACAGTTTCAAAGGCTATTGTCGGTACAACACTACGGCGGAATGGTTTAAAACATGCATTGTGCAGAAGGTTCCCCTGTTGAAGTCAGCACATGTGAGGGCCCTTATAAAGTTAGCCAGGGACCATCTGAATGATCCAGAGGGGTCATGGGAGGAAGTCATGTGGTCAGATGAGACCAAAATGGAACTTTTTGGTGTAAACTCCACTCGTCGTGTGTGGAGGAAAAAGAAAGATGAGCACAATCCCAAGAACATCATCCTTACTGTGAAGCATGGGGGAGGAAACATCATGCTTTTGGGGGTGCTTTTCGGCAAAAGGGACAGGACGACTGTACTGTATTAAGCAACCATGTATGGTCAGATTTTGAGCAACAAAATCTGGTGTACTAATCGCACTAGTTCCACCAACTTGTCGTCATCCTCATCGTCATCACTGCAGTCTGCTGCCTTCCTGCTGTTTTGTCAGCTTGTCTGTCTCAAAG